>NC_136264.1:4039596-4289596 GCF_964187855.1 Myxine glutinosa | reverse complement strand
AGTGTTAGAAAATCAGTTTGATTATTTGGGGATTGATTTTGTATATTTGCATGCATTTTATCATCCACGAATGTGGGACACTGTGAAAAGCTTTCTTATTGTCTATCCAGGTGGTGTAAAATTTAGTTCTTCACATTTTGCAATTTTGAAGTATGGCCTTGTTCAGTAGTAGGTGGTCAATTGTTCCATAACAACCTCTCTTTCATCCCTTTTGTTCTGTCTCTAAACCTCCTCGCTGTGTTAATTGATGGTACATATTTTCTTTGATGATTTCTGACAGCAGTTTGTTTGTGATTGTTGTCAGCCAGTATTTGTGGGGCATGTTGTTGGTTGCATGTTTGTGGGGCCATGTTTGCATGTTATCAGCTGGTATCCATTCTGCTTCCTTGTTATGCTCTTTTCGATCTTCAAAAATTCCTTTCCAGAATTTTTCCAGTTTTTCTTTTTCAGGGGGAGTTGACACATTTTGCTTTTGTTTCCCCAATTTACAGTAAAATCTCTTCTGTTTACTTTCAAACATGTGGTTTTGTTTTCTGCTGTTGATTCCTTCTTCATAATTTTTTAAAATCTTCCTTGCTATCATTTCTATTTTGAGTTTGTTTTCAGCACCCAAGCACTTGAGGTGTGTGTCTTTGATTTTGTGTTTGTTTTTTATCTTCTGGATTCCCTTTGTTAGTTTTGGGTGTCTGTTTCCTTCCCTGAACTGTTGGATTTGTACTACTTCCTTCCGCAGTTGCTCTCTTCAAGTGTCTCTAATCTCTGTCTCCAATGTGAAATTTGGTTTCTGTTTGTAGAGCCCGGTTATTTCTGCTTCTGGTGTTTTTTGCCCCTTACTTTTTCTTGAATAAGTAGTGCCGCTGCGAAACAAACGGCATTGATTTCCTTCAAGGCGGATAATTTAGAAATCATTTTTCTAATTGATTTTTTTTGTATACAAGATCGAGGCTCGTGTAAGAGCTAAACAATGAAAGATTTTTGTCAGTTTATTGTTTTCTATGCAATAAAGTTTTTGTCTTTCTCTGAGTTTTATCAATTTCATTTATTCTATTTTGTTGGCTAATTCTTCTTCTAGTCTATGCTGCTCTTCATCATCTTCACCATCCTCCTCTCTCTCATTCTGCTGCTCTCCATTGTCTTTCTGCCCACCACCATCTGCCTTTTCCATTATTTTCCCCCTTTGTTTGTGCCTGAGTCACCTGGTCTTTGTCTCTGGAACCAGTCTTGCCCCTCTTTCAGGGGGATACCGTTATGCTTTCCTCTTGCCACTCTTTTTCTTCCTTTGGTCCGGCTCTATGTTGGGGTTTGGTCCCCCATTTTGTTCCACAGCCAAAACTTCCTTTCTTGCCATCTTGGCCAAATTTCTGCCATCTCTGTCTTCACCTTCAAGTGAGCACTTAGCTCCCCTCACTCAAATGTTGCCTTGTCCTAGATGTAATATCTTCTATTCTATCTTCATATAGATATCTTTTAATTGTTGAAAAGACCTTCCCAAATTTATCAAGGGGTCCATCTCTACTCTTGTAGCCAGTTTCGTTTTTTTTCAGCTGTTTCCTGAACCATTTACACTTACCTTTATTCCCCCATGCCTCATGTATGGAATACATCTTGCATTGGAAGATTATCTCCTTCTTTTCAACACTCCTGGTTTACGTTTGTAGTTTTCTCCTCTGGAGTATTGTCTTTGATGGTGGTGAGACAGTTAGCACCTTCTCAGCTTCTTGCTTTGGTACATAATGATGTCTCCTCGCAAGGTGATGTTTTTCCTCGCTTGAGAAGGTGCAGTCATTTTTACAGCGCACTTTCCTGTGGCTCGGAGTGCTTGCACAGGCATAGGGTTTCCCCTAAAGGAGGTCTGTGACTCTTTGTTTGAGACATTTTTCTTCTTTTTATCAACACAAGATGTTCCGTTGTTTTCCTGTTCCCATGCCACGCCTGACATCTGAACAACGTTTAAGGGCATTTGGGATGCTTGAGGCTGGTGTAAGCCAGCGAACAATTGCCCAACGTCTTGGTTGCTCGCAGCCTGCAATTTCCAACCTGGCCAGGCATTACGGTGAAACTGGAACTGTAAATGATGGTCCACGAAGAGGAAGACCACGGGTAACCACCCCAAACCAAGACTGCTGGATTGTGCTGCAGCATATTTGTGATCGTTTCCGCCCTGTGACGCAAGCAGCTGCAGTGACAAAAGGTCGCCACAACAACCACATCAGTGTCTCTACTGTGTGGAGGCGCTTGAGAAGTCGGGGCCTGGTGGCAAGACATCCTTACAGAGGTCCAGTGTTGAACACAGTGCATCGGCGGAACAGACTAAAATGGTGTCTGCAGCATCGCCGCTGGACACAGCAACAGTGGAGTTTAGGAAACATCAGGAACAGGGTGTTGAAATGATGCCTTGGATGCCTTATTCCCCTGACCTCAATCCCATTGAGCATTTATGGGATGAGCTTGGTCGACGTCTTGCATCGAGGAGATCAACGGCTGTCAATCGGCAAATGCTCATTCAAGGCTTGCAGGAGGAGTGGGACAGACTTCCCCAGGACCGCATCAGACGCCTGTTACAGAGCATGCGTCGGAGGTGTACAGCTGCATCACAGCTCAGGGAGGACACTCACGATATTGAGGACTGCTGTCATTCTGTCCTTAACTGTTAGGAATGGTGTGTCCATTCCTGTGTCATTTTGTTTTGACTGTATTCAGGTGCGTGCCTTTGTGATGCAGTGCTGTGACTTTTGTTGCAACACCCCTTGTGATGTTCATGCTTTTTGCTTTTTTGTGATTGAGGCAACCTCCTTTTTATTGACATGTGTTTAGTAAAGATAGCTGAACTTTACCTCTGTATTCAAATATTTTTCATTTTTGCGTGTTATTTTGATGTTGAGTATATATATATATATTGTTACGGTTTTTAGAACCTTCACTGTGTAAATTTTAGTAAATGTTCCCTTATAAATGATCCCCTGTAAATATCCCCATTAATTGGCTTTATTAAAGATTGCACCCTAGTTAGTCCATGTACAACACGTAGATCACCATAGGACCTCTCTGTAGTTATCTCATTATTATGTGTTTTAGTTAAGGATCTGTTCCCAATAGTTGAATCTGCGTTGCATTAATCAAATAAGATAGGCCCCTTCAATTATCCCCAATCATCTCTCGCTCTTCAAAGTGCAGTAGCGGTAGGGCAGCGTTCGCTGCCCCTTGTCTTGGTTTGATTGATGGCCCCAAGCCGCCATTGAACATGCGGTCTCAAGCCGAGGAAAAAGGGGGCGGGACACAAGAACAAGGTGTGGCACGTCAACTCACCATCAGAGGTGGAGCCAGCGAGCCCTCGCCGGCCAACCAGGGCCGAGGTGAGCCGACCGGTAGGCATGTCATAGGAGCCGGCGGCTGGATACAGCAACGCCCTATAAAAGCGGCTTTGAGGGACTGCTTCCAGAGATGAGAAGAGGAGAGATGAGTGTGAAGGTCTGAAGTGCAAGGTACCAAAGGAGAACCCGCTGAATCGTAAGGCAGGAGAGTGGGTCCGTTGACAACGACAATATCGCCATATATTCACATTGTCCGACCGCATGAAACCATACGTGCAGCTGCCGCCGGATTTCGCCTCAAGCCCGGAGGGTGGATTGGAGCGTGGACTGGAGTGGACCTCGACGCTGTGCATCTACCCGGACCTTCCTGCCCTGCCGTCTGCTTGGACCTTCTCCTACTTCCAGCCATTCCTTCCTGCCATTCCCTATTCGTGTGAGTCTGTTTGTTTTGTTTGGGGTGTATGATAATATAAGACTGTTTTAAGGCTGCCCTGTGTTCTGTTTCTTCCTCTCCTTGTAAATGCCCTTCTTTCATTTCCTCTTCGGGGTTTCGTGTACATAATTACTAAATATCTGTTCTTCCTTTACTTTGGTTTCTTCTTCCCCTGATCGCTTTAGTCCCTTCCCAATTGAGTACCTGTGGCATGATTCGGCCAACGCTCGGAGTCGGGTTTAGTCCTTTGTTAATGGCTCAAGCTGCGGGTTGCTAAACCGCTCGGCAATCCTCCATCTTGTCCGAGGCTCGAGCAGAAGTAGCGCCCTGCTTTGCGGCGAGATTGGTGAAGGTATTTGGGAAATCCTTGACCAATCACCCTGGCCAATCTCATCCCGCAAAGGAGCGCGATGCCTTCTAGGACTCGGACGGCCAGTGTGATAGACGAGGGGATTAAACCCCCCCTCGGTAAGGGGAGTGCCGAAACCGAGATCCGCAACAATATATATATCCCCTTATACCAGAGCAGGTTACCTGGCTTGCATCTGATCGTGGTAAACATTGAACTCTTTTAAGAACTCTTGGGTACAGACAGTGCATGAGAAGGTTAACAAATATTGTTCTTCATGCAATCTCAAGTTATATTCATTTATGTTGCACTGGTTGTGTATATGTTCAGAGTTGTTGGTGTGCCGAAACCGAGATCCGCAACAATATATATATCCCCTTATATCAGAGCAGGTTGCCTGGCTTGCATCTGATCGTGGTAAACATTGAACTCTTTTAAGAACTCTTGGGTACAGACAGCGCATGAGGAGGTTAACAAATATTGTTCTTCATGCAATCTCAAGTTATATTCATTTATGTTGCACTGGTTGTGTATATGTTCAGAGTTGTTGGTTTGCGCATATCGAAAGTAAAAAAAAAAAAAAAAACACAAACAAATCAGTCAATTCTGTCATCTCTCTTCTATCTATCTTTCTTTATGAAACTGAAAAACACGGTCTGTCTGTTGTGAAACCGTCAGTGAAGCCAGCCATGTGTGTATATATCTATTAATTACGTGCTATTTGAACATTGGTTGCATCCTGTCTATTAATTACGTATGTAAAAGACCCTGAAATCCCGAAGACCCAGAGGACCGCAAAAAACCGAGAAGACCCTTAACGATCCCAAACACCCAGAGGACCGAAAAGACCCCAAATACCTTAAAGACCAGCAAGACCCTGAAGACCCAAAATAACTCGAAGACCTAAAAGACTCAGAAGACCCGTAATACCCCAAAGACCCAGACGACCCCAAATACCCTTTATAACCATTCGATCCCAACATCCTTAAGACCCCCCAAGACCTTTAAGACCCCTTTTACCTTTAACATCCTTTCACTACTTTAGATACCTTTGTATCCCTTCACTCTTTAGACGTTTTAAATGCTTTAGACCCCAAGAACCTTTCGATCTTTACACCCTTTAAATCCCTTTCGACCCCTTAGACCTTAACACCATTTAGACACCTTTCCCCCTTTAGATAGATCAGACCAGCTTGGACCCATTAGACCAGCTTGGACCCTTGATCATTTAAAGCGTTAGACAACTTGGACCTTTTTAGATTACAAATAAATTACAAATAAATAATATCACCAAGATTACAAATAAATTTGTGCAAAATAATAGTTTGTATTATGATTGGTGTAAATCATAAGAACACAGCAACTCAGGTACAGTCATTATCCTCAGTTAAAACAAGCCTGTGCCTCTGTAGCGACGCGTGGTGAGGCGAGCGCAGCAATCGGACCCATGCTAGTATTTTAAATACTAGGGCATTGCCCGTACTATATCTATATCTAAAATTATATCCCCCCCCCTCTATTTACATGAAATGGTTTGGTCCAAAGCGAACGGCTTCCGGAGTTTGGTAAAGAAATCGCCATCGCGTGCACAAACGCGCAGGAAAGCGAATGAATCGCAAATTCGTTTTTATTAGTTTTAAAACATAGTTTAACGCCAACATAGTTTGCAAACGTGAAATAAATGAATACGCTCTCAAATGTGCCATCCGAGGCAGAGTGTGTCCGCCACGTTCGGCACACGCGATAGCTCGCTGCTCTCTGATTGGTTGAATCGTTTTTTGGACATAGCTCGGTAAGTAATTGTCCGATTAATATGAAACCTTGAAAAGGCACATCCTCGGGTCCCCAGCAATATACCTGGCAAGTTTAAAGTATATCGGACCCGTGGTTGTCGAGAAACAGCGGTCACAGACAAACGTACAAACAGAGATTACTGGAATTATAGATAGATATCAACTCCGGTATAAGGGGGTAGGCTTTTATTTGACCGGCTCCTTTGCAAGGGTTCATAGTCGTTGTTGGGATGTACGCCATCGAAAAGGTGCACACTGCGGCATTAGATATGGAGAAATTAGTGAAAGTGTTCTTGCAGAAGCACCACCATCTTCTCCAGTAGTTTTGATACGATTAAAAAAAAGAAAGAAACGCCCCCTCTTGAATTTAATTTGCCGCCTCCCCCCTTGGATGCTCCAGCTGGCTACAGGTGTGGTGTGTATCGGTGTGTATGTGGCGGGTTCACCCCTCCACCGCAGCATGCTCATGTGAAGCCCTGTCTCCTGTGAGAACCTTGCCGTCAAACAAGCATTTGAACGGCAAACAAGCCGTGCAGGAGCATCTCGGTGCGATGGACTTGGCCACGCAGCCTGCTCGAGGCGTCATGGTCCGCCGAGTGTGAAATGAAAGCAGCCACCAGCAATTACCCAGCGGAGCCCTCGCTCCCCATCTCGGATCTGGGCCGTCGTGAGCGGAAGGAATACAATTTTCAAAATTGATTTTTCACTTGAGAAATTTCATAGCAAGACACTTTCTTGGCATTTGGTAGCAATTCCTGTGGAAATCACTGGATTTTACCCGAATTCCTTCGCCAAATGTAAATGCTAATGGCGTGAGTGCAGGACGTGCTAATTCCGCGGGGAGACCTTCCTTTCTGCTCCGCTGCTCGGATGCTCAGATGCGAGTGTGTGTGGCTTTCAGAGGGCGGGTTTGCACGGGATACTGAGCGGTGTATGTTTGCTACCATATTGTATATTAACAAGGCAGTATACATCAGCGTGGTATTTTGACCTGCTATGGGCTGTTATATATG
Organism: Myxine glutinosa; assembly: GCF_964187855.1. NCBI lineage: Eukaryota > Metazoa > Chordata > Myxini > Myxiniformes > Myxinidae > Myxine > Myxine glutinosa. The sequence goes on along the minus strand of NC_136264.1, from coordinate 4,282,697 downwards.
ATATCGTACATTAACCTTACTTTGGGGCATGTTCATCTAGTGAATGCCATTAAAAATCATTTTTTAAATAAATATTTACACAGGAAAAAGAAGTGTTTATGTTTTTTCTTTTTTTTTGGTGTGTTTTGTTGTTTAACGTGTCCATGAGGATCATCCCAAAAGTTTTCTCACCCTGTTACTCTGTTAGTATATTTTAAGGAAAAGGTCTACGTGTTCACAAAATGACATGTATGTACTGTCTCATTATTTACTAACATGTCTGGCAATGAGTTGTTAGGGTTAGGGTTAGGGTTAGCCTAACCCTAACCCTAACAACCCTAATCCTAACAACCCTAACCCTAACCCTAACAAGTCGGTTTCTGAAAAAAATGTTGTTTTCCTCCAGGAATCAGAACGAGATGTCTGTGATCACAAAGAGATCACCAAAGGTAAGTCTCCCCAGGCACCCGTGATACATTGATATCCATGTCCTTTCAAGACCATCAAATGACCTTGACCTTCAACATTTACGTTGAAGTGTAAATAAATAAGAATAAAAAGACATAAAATCAATGAAATTGTTGGGATGTACGCACGGGATAAAAATAAAACAATAAGACATAAAATATTGTTGCGGTTCTGAGAAGTGTACATATTTGATTAATAAAGGTTAAAGGTTTTGCCCCCATAGTTCGTCCACATGCAACACGTAGGTCACCTTAGAACTTTAGTTATTTCATAGTATATGTGAGATAAGGCCATTTCCAATAGTGATACCTGCGTTGTGTAAAATAAATAAATAAGAGTAGGCCCCGTTCATTCTATGGCCCACCCTCCAAATCTACCTCGTTGGGCAGCATCCATCCCGTGCCCCGATTCGGCTAATGCACCTTGCTTGCCAGCAGCGTTCGCTGCTCTTGGGTTTTCACTCAAACCAGCCCAGATGCCACGAGGTAAGGCCTGGAAAAGGGGCACGAGGTCTTGGGTGTGGCCACGTCAAGCAGACATCAAGGGCGGAGCCGGTAAGACCCCAACAACCAACCAGGGCTCCGTGGGCATGGCCTAAGGGGCGTGGTGAGAGCGCGTCGGGCAGATTCGAGAGGGTTCGCTGGGCGGAGCTATATAATCGCGCACGCAAAGCCCTTCATCAGGACTTATGCGGTTTATCGGGACTGATGCGCTGGATCGAAAGGACTCACGTGATAAGGATGGTGAAGGACTCTTGTTGGACTGCGTCAAAGGTCTGGTATCAGGAGACTGATGAGCATTGAGAGAACTGTGAGGACTCGTTGGGAGAGCGCCCTGTGTTAAAGGACTTGTCGTTGTGAAAGCATTGCTGGAGTGGCGCATTGCAGAGGACTTGTGAAAGCAGCACATTGTATTGAACTATACTAGGAACGCGTATATAGCGCCGGTATATCTATTACGTATGCGGCCACGCCAGTGTAACCGCCCAGCTTACCGATCCCCCCGATAATTGTCCGATCCGCGCCAACGACACGCGGAGAGCTTGCCTGCCGTCTACCATCGTCTTCGTGGTACGAGTCGGGGACCAGAGCGAGCTGTGGACGCGATCCTTTGGACCATCAACCCGACCATCTACAACCCCTGTGGGAGTCTGAGTTTGAGTGCGAACGGGCCCGTGTCCAGGGATAAGTTAAGACTGTTATTAAGGCTGCCCTGTGTATTCTGTGCTTCTCCTTCTTCCTGTGTAAATAATTAATAAACCAATCTGTTCTTCCTTTTCCGCTTGATTCGACCGTTTTAGTGATTTCTCCATTGGATAAGCGTGGCACGATAACAACCGCTCAAATCGGGTTTAGTACCTGTTAACGGCCCGAATCGCTGCTCGCTATCGCTCGGCGTGTCCACTAAAACCGCGGTTCGGGCGGCATTATTTCCTTACTTCATGTCCGGCGTTAGTAATTAGGTAATAAGAATTCGGCTTACGACCCTACCTAACGTCGTCCGGAAGGAACGTCATAGCCCCGGATCGCGTCGGCTAGATAACAGACAAGGGGATTAATCCCCCCTTGGTAAGGGGAAGGCCGATGTCAGAGATCTGCAACAATATAAATAAAAATATGAATAAAATACACGGAATAAAAATAAAAAGACATTAAAAAAAAAAAGACAAAGTCTGCCCCCGTGGTTTTAGTAATTTTGCTGTGTGGAGATAAAGGCTGTCAGTCGGCCATCTTTGATCGGATTACAAAACAAAATCTTCTGCATATGTATACTCTCATATATTGTCTTTGTGCCAAGTTTGAACAACATCGGTCCATGCATGTTGAGAAAATGGTTGGGGACACTTTTGAGTAACAAAATGGCTGCCAGTCGGCCATCTTGGATCTCATCGCAGACAAAAAAAAAGAGCATATGTAAGCCATCAATTCATTTTCTGTGTTCCAAGCTTGAACAAGATCGATAAATGCATGGCTGAGAAATGGTTGAGGACGTGTTGAATGCCGGTTTTTTTAAAACTAAAATGGCCGCCAGTCTACCAGTCGGCCATCTTTGACTGCATCGCGAAACAAAATGATGTGTACGAGTATATTGTTGCGGATATGGGATTTACATCCATCCATATCCGCTTGTAAATATTCCCCTATTTCCTCATCCTTCCCAACTATCCCCAATCCCCCATTCCCTAGTCCCATTTTCTGTAAACAACACTCTGTAGACCCGACCTTCCCCTATTTCCCCCATTAAATGTCGCATCCAGGTCCACCGCATCTCACGTAGACAACTATAGGACATCTTGCTAGTTATTCTTAGTCTATGTCAGTTAAGGACTCGTTTCCATTAATTCTGACTCTTCGTTGCACCAGAATGTGATTGTATGGCACCGTTAGGAAGTTTAGGACCTCCCAATACCTCCCCGCAGCTCTTCCTCACGGTTCAGCAACAACAACAACAACAGCAACAACAACGGCGGCGGCGCGGGGAGTGCGCGTCCTCACTCCGGCTTGGTTAGCCGCCATTGAGCATGTGCTCGACGGGGTTACCACGTAGGGGCTCGCTGTCAGCTCCTCGTCAAGGGCGGAGCCCGGTAACCCCCCGCACCCAATAGAAGCGGCGGACCGATCCCATCTGGGGCGGAGCTAACGAGCCGAGGGCGTGTCACTCCCCGCTGAGCATGCGCAGGAAGAGGGAGGTGACGTCAGATGCGCGCTGAACTTGAAGCGAGAAGGACGCCACCTCCGAGCGCTGTGACACCTCCCTGCATCTTTTGGACCGAGCTGTATCCTGTCCCTGAGCCAAGGTGCACCTTGTGCTATCGACTGCCTGTCCTTCCCTGCCATCAATCCCTGTGTAAGTCAGTCTTGTCCCGTTTGTCTGTGGTCTGTCAGGGATAAGATAAGACTGTGACTAAGTGCCCATCTTTTCTGTGTCTTTGCCTCATTACCTTGTAATCTACCCTTCTTTTCCACCACTAATTATATCCTCCTCCGGAGGCCTTGAGAACTGTACCCCTTGTGTCGTTTCATTTATCCCAGCCGTTGTGTCCTTTCCTTCATTGATTTAGCATAGCGCGATTTGGTCAACGTCGGGTGGAATCGGGGTCTAGTCGGGGAATAACTGTTAGGTCGCGGCAATACCACCGCTCGGTAAATAACATCTTAATCCGCGATCCGTAACAATATGTTTACCATCATGTATTGTCTTTGTGCCAAGTATGAACAAAATCGGTGCATACATCTCCGAGATATGGTTGTGGACGCACGCACACATGCATACACGGACGGACACACACATGCATAAACGGACGGACGCACACATGCAGACACGGACGGACAGACGAGACCCAATCCCCAGGCCCCCGTTTTGGACTAAGTACAATGGGGGCTAATAAAATGTGTCCTCATCGACAATCCATCCACAAAACTCAACATGAAAATCAAAGGGAAATTTATTCAAGTTATGATCAAAAAGGTAAGTGTTTTTTGTTAATTAGGTCACAATCCGAAAAAAGTAGGTCAAAGACACGAAACAAATATCAGGTGCACAACTTAGGCCAAAACGTAGGCCAAAATGTGAACACAGGCCAGATTTCGAAAATCCTCAATTTTCACCCAATTAACTTGAAATTTTAAGAGGATTTGCATCCCAGGTCACTGAATTCAACCACCAATTATTTTTTAGGTCATCTTAGGCCAAAAGGTCAACATAGGCCAAAGTTCTAAGATTATCAATTTTTATTGCATCCCAGGTCACTGAATTCAACCACCAATTATTTTTGAGGTCATCGTAGGCCAAAAGGTCAACATAGGCCAAATTTATATGATTATCAATTTTTATCTGATTAACTTGAATTTTGAAGAGGATTTGCATCCCAGGTCACTGAATTCAACCACCAAGTATTTTTGAGGTCAACATAGGCCAAAAGGTCAACATAGGTCAAAGGTCACCAACTTTGCCAAATTTCTAAAATCCTCAATTTTCATCCGATTGACGTGCAATTTGAAGAGGACTTGCATATCTGATCACTGAATTCAACCACCAAGTATTTTTGAGGTCAACATAGGCCAAAAGGTCAACATGGGCCAAATTTCTAAAATCCTCAATTTTCATCCGATTGACTTGAAATTTGAAGAGGACCGGCATATCTGGTCACTAAATTCAACCACCAAGTATATTTGAGGTCATGCTAGGCCAAAAGGTCAACATTGGCCAAATTTCTAAAATCCTCAATTTTCATCCAATTGACTTGAAATTTGAAGAGGACTTGCATATCTGGTCAGTGAATTCAACCATGTATTCTATTTTAGGTAAACATAGGCCAAAAGGTCAACATAGGCCGAATTTCAAAAATCCTCAATTTTCTTCCGATTGACTTGAAAATTGAACAGCATTTGCACATTGTCACTAAATAGGGAAACTAACTATTTTTGAGGTCAAAAGGTAAAAGGTCAACTCATGGTCAACCTTCCAAAAATCATCATTTTGCATCTGAAAAATCGTCACTTTTCTTCCTATTGACCCGAGCTTTGATCAAGATTGTCAATTTTAATCTTGATGAAATGGACAATTTGCTGTATGAATGGAATTTGTTTTCTTGGAGGGGGGGGGGGGGGGGATTTTGCAAGTATCGTGCTCCACATGACGTCCTCTTATTTAATTTGTTTTCATGGTATAATGTGTATTATTTAATTTGTTCATGGTATAATGTGTATTATTTAATTTGTCCATGGTATAATGTGTATTATTTAATTTGTTCATGGTGCAATGTGTATTATTTAATTTGTCCATGGTGCTATGTGTATTATTTAATTTGTTCATGGTATAATGTGTATTATTTAATTTGTTCATGGTGCAATGTGTATTATTTAATTTGTCCATTGTGCAATGTGTATTATTTAATTTGTTCATGGTGCAATGTGTATTATTTAATTTGTCCATTGTGCAATGTGTATTATTTAATTTGTCCATTGTGCAATGTGTATTATTTAATTTGTCCATTGTGCAATGTGTATTATTTAATTTGTTCATGGTACAATGTGTATTATTTAATTTGTTCATGGTGCAATGTGTATTATTTAATTTGTCCATTGTGCAATGTGTATTATTTAATTTGTCCATTGTGCAATGTGTATTATTTAATTTGTCCATTGTGCAATGTGTATTATTTAATTTGTTCATGGTACAATGTGTATTATTTAATTTGTTCATGGTGCAATGTGTATTATTTAATTTGTCCATTGTGCAATGTGTATTATTTAATTTGTCCATTGTGCAATGTGTATTATTTAATTTGTCCATTGTGCAATGTGTATTATTTTATTTGTTCATGGTACAATGTGTATTATTTAATTTGTCCATTGTGCAATGTGTATTATTTAATTTGTCCATTGTGCAATGTGTATTATTTAATTTGTTAATGGTGCAATGTGTATTATTTAATTTGTCCATTGTGCAATGTGTATTATTTAATTTGTCCATTGTGCAATGTGTAATATTTAATTTGTCCATTGTGCAATGTGTATTATTTAATTTGTTCATGGTACAATGTATATTATTAAATTTGTCCATGGTGCAATGTGTATTATTTAATTTGTCCATGGTATAATGTGTATTATTTAATTTGTTAATGATACAATGTGTATTATTTAATATGTTCATTCTACAATGTGTATTATTTAATTTGTTCATGGGACAATGTGTATTATTTAATTTGTTCATGGGACAATGTGTATTATTTAATTTGTTCATGGTGCAATGTTTATTATTTAATTTGTCCATGGTATAATGTGTATTATTTAATTTGTTAATGATACAATGTGTATTATTTAATATGTTCATTCTACAATGTGTATTATTTAATTTGTCCATGGTATAATGTGTATTATTTAATTTGTTAATGATACAATGTGTATTATTTAATTTGTTCATTCTACAATGTGTATTATTTAATTTGTTAATGATACAATGTGTATTATTTAATTTGTTCATTCTACAATGTGTATTATTTAATTTGTTCATGGGACAATGTGTTTTTATCAGGTCATCTCATCTCGATTCTCGAAGAGATGAACTTATAAAATGGGTTGTGATTTCCGGATGTCTGTCCGTTAATATTTTGCTATTTTTGCCACGCCTCCATTATCTTCCGGCTGATTGTTCTGAAACTTGACACATCAATACAAGACAGTAGCCCACACAATCGCTCAGGGTTAGATTTTTCGATTTCGGATCATGGGGAATCCCAGGGGGAGTTAACCCCCAAACATTGGATCCCTATATTTGTGCCTAATTTAACAACCGATTTCTCAAAAAACCATTACAGCCCTTCTACTCGATGATCTGCAGAATCACTGGTCTTAAAAATGTATATTTCGGATCAGGGAGCTTCCAGGTGGTTCCCCCAAATCAGCAGAGGTCTGAACTACAACCACATGAGATGACCGTCATCCCACTCGGGGCTATTTTTAGCCCGTCCCCTGCATAGCAGATGATGGGGTTTTGTTATCACTTCTGTATGTGTGTGTGTGTGTGTGTGTGTGTGTGTGTGTGTATTTGTGTGTATGTCTGGGCCATAATGTTTTTTACCATTTGAGTTTTGTCATCAAATTTTCAACAAAGCTTTATTATGAGAATTCGGAGAAGGCAAATTAATAATTTGGTGTCCTCCCAATATCCCTTTTCTCTACTGTTGCTGTGCTTCCCTCTCTCTCTCTCCCTCTTGGCTCCCACTCCCTTTATTATGTGTTCTATGTGGTAGCTCTTATATGAGCCTCGACTTCCTATACAAAAAAGTGTTATTACCAAAGGTGGATGGAGGTTATGTTTTCACTCCTGTCTGTCTGTTTGTCCGATTGTCTGTCTGTCCGTTTGTGAATAAAATATCTCAAAAAGTTGTGGTCGGATTCGGACGAAATTTGGCAGAGATGTAGCGTATGTGACAAGAACGACATTATTAGATTTTGATGAAGATCCGGATTCAGATCCGGCTACTAGAAATTTTAAAGTGATTCTTCACCATTGCGAGATAGGGCCAAAAACGATACATAGCAGGATATCTCAAAAAGTTGTGGACAGATGTGGACAAAACTTGGTGGACTGGTTGGGTGCCTGAAAAGGACGATTCGATTCGATTTTGGTGAAGATCTGAATATGGTTTCGGATATGAGAATTATTTAATTTATTCAGTGAATCTTCACCATTGGGAGATGGGGCCAAAAACGATACATAGCAGGATATCTCAAAAAGTTGTGGACAGATGTGGACAAAACTTGGTGGACTGGTTGTGTGTCTGACAAGGACAATTCGATTAGATTTTGGTGAAGATCTGAATATGGATTCGGATATTAGAATTATTTAATTTTTAAAGTGATTCTTCACCATTGGGAGATAGGGCCAAAAACGATACATAGCGGGATATCCCAAAAAGTTATGGATGGATTTGGACGAAACTTGTTGGACCGGTTGTGTGTGTGACAAGGAAGAATCGAATCAATTTTGGTGAAGATCTGGATCCAGCTAGTATAATTTTAAAGTGATTCTTCACCATTGAGTGATATGGCCAACCAGGCAGAGGTATGCTCTCTACTGAGTGCCGTTCTACTTAATAGATGTGGTAAGTAAGATGATTGAGAAACTGAGTTAATGTTTTCCGTCATGTATTTACAAAACAGAAACAAGTGTAAAGAAGGGATTCAACGTGAGCAACATCTGTATGTAACTAAAATTTTATTCACCCAAAGGACAGCCTTTCCCATGCCTAATGATGTCCACGTGGACAAAGCGATTTGCATGATCTCGATTTTCCCTACATTGGGGTAAACGACACACAGTGGCACTTTTGTTAGTGAGTTTACAAGCCGGTACATGAAGTATGGCCACAAAGACCGGTGAAAGCCTGGCGTCACGGCAGGTATTGCTTCGGTGTGCAAAATGGAAGCAAATTTGTTGGGCAGTGTGCATTTGGCGGAATGCAGAGTACAGACAACCCCATTGAAACCATGACCCACCTGGCAGGCAATGCGCGCCGCTGATTGGAATAAGCCGAGAGACTATAGTACTGATTAAAACACCAGGCATTATTAAATATTTAATTACGCATTTCGGCATGGGGAGGATTGCAGATGGACTGGGAGGTATAGGACAAATAGAGGCAGGCACTAAAGAACAAATTGCCTGCTCTCCTGTATTTGCCTTTCCGGCGGATTGTACTGGAAAAGCTCCCGGATAATGGATTCCCTCTGCATGTGCTGACAGTGACAGAAACAATCAGAAGGCAACGCGCGACATGCATGCAATGTCATACCCACACAATGTTCCGTACGCATTTCCCTTTTCTCAAGCTCCTTGAATGGACACTTGGGTGACCATAAGTTATCGGTGTTTGAGACAGATCATGACATCCATGACTTTTCCTAAATGGATGCATCCATTTGCTTTTCTGCAGACAGCATCCATGATTGTTTGGAGCCGCTGTAGGTGTACGGAGGTCCTCAATGTCCCACCGTGGTCCTCTTGCTTTCCCGCCGGCAGCTTTGACAGGCGACGTTGGAAAAGACAGAGAAACGTGCGTCAGTTGTATGTTGAGCACCGAGATTGCAAGTTCTTTTGCGTCGGATGCCAGAACTCTGACTGCAACTCTGAGAATTAGAACGATGACAGTGGCTTTTCTGCACATGTCTAAACGGACTACGCGGAAAGGGGTATAATTAAATGTCTCCCAGTCGCTCGTGGCTGTTTGTCAGACTGATCGCTACCAACCGCTAGGTATTGACAAGCGAAATGTCAAGCTGCTTCCACGCGACGGGAGAAAGTGGGCGCTGCAAAAAAAGAACGAAACGTATTTATTGGAATATGTACTGTTCCGCCAAATTTTGCGACTTCGTCTCCTTGGCACATGGGCCACGAGTATGTGGGAGACCTTTGTGATGTATATAAGAGGGCATTTACTCATAGTACCTCCTGTGTAGAGTGTGTGCACCAGGTAATTAGAAAATCAGGTCCGACACTGACATTTGGGATGAAAAAGCAGAAAAGGCCAGTTTTACCCAGCTGTATGCCATTACTGTGAATCAAAAGGGGCGTAAAAGGAAAGGTGTACGTAATGATGTCCTGGTCGGCTCTGGGTTTACTGGTATTGTAGACAACTTAAGACCACAGAAAGGCAGATGGGTCAATTTGAATATTTATCAAGTTATCTAACAATGTGTTGAGGTACAACAGTGCGCCTACCTTTGAGCTCTCCATTCTGGATTCCCAAAAACAAGTATAAATTGTCAGATCGATGCTTTGCGGGCACCAACCCGACACCTACGTCAATTGGTCACAGCATCACAAATTGCACCGTCCTTCGGATGGACGTTAAACTGGGTGTCCCTTCTGCTGCAGTATTAGTTGGTGGACTCTAAAGATCCAAGGGTGTCCTTTGCGAAGAGTTGGCGAGTTAGAGGTGGCACACCGAACAAAATCCACGTTGCTGCTCGAACCAACTTCAGCTGAAGATCAGGCCGAACCCACCGGTTTGTGAAATACTTGGTCCAATCGACCTCCTGTGGCCGACCACACAGTACGGCGTGAGTATTTGGGACAATCAGAGAGGCAGTAGAGAGGTGACAAATGCACATGAAGATTAAATAATGGGCTGATAAAAAGTTAGGAAACATCTTGCCTTATTGGAAGTGGTTGTGTGCTTTAACGCACAGATGAATATTATATTTGTGCACAAAGCTTGGATGTTCAAGAAATTGTTGGACAGTCTATTGTATTTGTCATTTTAGGTCATACCAGCAAGCGATCATATAAGCATACAAGTATGGGGTACTTGAAGAAGAAAATGTTCACGATGGTGTTGTACTCGTATATACAGTACCCTCCATAAGTATTGCACCTCAAATTTGTTATTATTGCTATAAACTCAAGAAATTAGCATTTTCAGTTCAAAAGATGAATATGAGGCAAGAGTACAGAAAGTCAGCTTTTATCTATTGGTATATACAGTCACGTGAAAAAGTAGGTACCGTATATACCGGTGTATAAGACGCACTTTTTTATCGGAAAAAAGTCAAAAGTTGGGGGTGCGTACTATACACGGGGATATAAAAAAAACGGATTCAAAACAGGTTAATTTTCCAATACATTTACGAAAAAAAGTATTTTACGAAAAGCGATCTCGGTTGCACGTTTTCCCCGTTGCGTCATGCACAATTGCGCCGACATGCAAGGCCGCCATTGCTGCTCTTTCGCCCCGGATGGCAAGTGGGTTTTGTACCATATACTATATACCATGTACCATATACCATATACTATACCTACCATATACTGCCATATACTATTGAATATTTTATGTTGCCATTGGATTCCTAGACCCTAAAAATGTAGGTATAGGCACTTCAACCATTTTGATATCTGTTCTAATTATGGAGATATTCATCAAAACAGGTCTTGTATGACGGCCATCTTGAATTTCAAGATGGCCGCCATATGGGGTGAAATTGGAGATGCCCTCTGGACTAAAAATCTTTCTTTTGGGGTATTCTAGCCATGTGCCAAGTTTCATGCTTTTAAGGGAAAAGGCACAATTCATCAGTTAAGCAGCCCCACTAATTGAGGTTCCAGTACCCAGCGATTTTGGCCTAAATATTGCAGAAATCAAGAAAAAAAACTTCGTCAAATATTAAGACCTCTAGAATTAACTGAAAAGATCCTGGAAGCTGAAGAGCGCCGAAATTGTACCAGTCACTGGCGGAGTTTTGGCCACGAACTACAGTTGGAGGCTGTTACGGGGCTCAATGACGATCTTGAAAAGAGCACTTGGAACAAAACTCTGCTAAATTTGAACATATTGGTCCATGAACCGTAATCCCTTACAGAAGGGGAGGTGGATACTTTGGGTCCTGGGAGGACTCCGTTCCACCTCCTGAAACCGGAAATGGAGATAACGACACACACACACACACACACACACACACACACACACACACACACACACACACACACACACACACACACACACACACACACAAACAAACACACACACATAAACAAACACACTCGTGACCAAACACACACATATGCACATACAAACACACACATACAAACAAACACACACATAAACAAACACTTACACACACACATAAACAAACACATACACACACACATAAACAAACACATACACACACATAAAGAAACACACACATACAAACAAACACACGCACATAAAGAAACACACACGCACATACACATACACACACATACGCACACACACACACACAAACACACGCATACAAACAAACACACACACACATACACACACATAAACAAACACATACACACACATACACACACACACACATAAACAAACGTTTGTTCTACTCTGGACATGCTGCTTCTGCTGTCTCAACAATGGATGGAGGTCCTCAATGCCAAACAGGAAATCAGAGCTGTCTCACTTGACATATCACGTGTCTTCGATACGGTCTGGCACCCAGCTCTGCTCACCAAACTCTCATCCTATGGTATCCATGGAAATCTCCACGCATGGCTTGCGGACTTCCTCTCTGGTCGTAAGCAACGTGTGGCCCTGAATGGATCTCTCTCATCTTCCCTTCCTGTTCTGGCTGGAGTTCCCCAAGGTAGTGTTCTGGGCCCTGTGCTATTTCTGGTCTTCATCAATGATCTCTCTGACTCTCTGGAAAATACTCTCTATCTCTTTGCTGATGACTCCACTATCTGCCGCTCCATTCCTCATCCCTCAGATCGGCAGTCTGCAGCCTCCTCACTCTCTGCAGACATGGACAAAATCACAGACTGGTCAAACAAGTGGAACATGTCTTTGAATCCTGACAAATCTCACTCTCGAACGATGTGTCTCCGAAAAGATCGACTGGAAAACCCTCCCGTCCACTTTCTCAACAATCCTCTCCAAGAGGTTCTGTCGCTCAAGCTTTTGGGTCTCACTATCTGCCATGATCTTTCCTGGGAAAACCACATTTCCAAGCTGGCCTCCAAAGCCAGCCGCCGACTGGGCATCCTCCGTCGTGCGAAGTCCTTCCTTGGCACACCTGACTTCCTCAGCACATACAAGGGTTTCATCCGCAGCTCAATGGAATACTGTTCTCCCCTCTGGGCCGGTGCTCCTGCCTCACACCTAGGTCGGCTTCACGCTGTTGAAACCAAAGCTTTCAGAATCATTGGAATCTCCCGCGATGAAGCTAACTCCGAGGGCCTTTCACTCAATCACCGCAGGCAGGTTGGTGGTCTTTCTGTCTTCTACCGACTCCTCTCCGGCCTTGCTCCCCGAGCTCTATATGTGCTCCGTCCCCCAAATATTCGTACAGGTCGCACAAGATCTGCCAGCAACCCTCTTATGGTTAAACTGCCAAAATCAAGACTCTCTGCTCACCTTCACTCCTTCATTCCTCTTTACTCCTGCCTCTGGAACAAATTCCCCCACTCCATACAATCCCACTCCTCCCTCCAGGTATTTAAAACAGGTGTTCACCACCATCTCTTTTCTTCCCCCATCCAAAACCTTGATCTTTTCGACCCCCGCTCATTCACCCCAGATACAATTTTTTGAAATTCCAACTTCTTTCCTGGAAGTCCTTGCAGTGTCCATATGTTTTATACCTCTCCCACCTCCCCCCAAGCCCTCTCTCTCCCACAGTTCTCTCAATGTCCCTGCTCTCAAATGTTGTGTTTGTGTCCTTCCCCCTCTACCCCCATCTTGTCTACCGCTCCCCTTATTTTGTGTTTTATGTGTCGGTTTGACTTTTTGTGTGATTAATGCTAGCTCTTTCACGAGCCTCGATCTTGTATACAAAAAACAAACAAACAAACAAAAAAAACCACATACACACACACACACACACATACATACACACACACGCACACACACACACACACACACGCACACATTCAAACAAACACATGCACATAAACAAACACACACATAAACAAACACATACACACACACACGCACCACACACACACACATCCCTCCCTTATGACAATGACTAATAAATAATAATGTTCGGCAACGTGCCGATATGAAACAATATGAAACACAAATTGAAGAAGACATTCAACCAGACTCGGTGATGTAATAGTTTGAGCGTCCGCTCCGAGTCTGGAAGGTCGTTGGTTCGAATCCCAGCTGATTCATACCAGAGGCTTTAAAATGGTGCATGCTGCTCACCCCTGGTGATTCATACCAGAGGCTTTAAAATGGTGCATGCTGCTCACCCCTGGTGATTCATACCAGAGGCTTTAAAATGATGCATGCTGCTCACCCCTGGTGATTCATACCAGAGGCTTTAAAATGATGCATGCTGCTCACCCATGGTGATTCATACCAGAGGCTTTAAAATGATGCATGCTGCTCACACCTGGTGATTCATACCAGAGGCTTTAAAATGATGCATGCTGCTCACCCATGGTGATTCATACCAGAGGCTTTAAAATGGTGCATGCTGCTCACCCCTGGTGATTCATACCAGAGGCTTTAAAATGGTACGTGCTGCTCACCCCTGGTGATTCATACCAGAGGCTTTAAAATGATGCATGCTGCTCACACCTGGTGATTCATACCAGAGGCTTTAAAATGGTGCATGCTGCTCACCCCTGGTGATTCATACCAGAGGCTTTAAAATGGTGCATGCTGCTCACCCCTGGTGATTCATACCAGAGGCTTTAAAATTGTGCATGTTGCTCACCCCTGGTGATTCATACCAGAGGCTTTAAAATGGTGCATGCTGCTCACCCCTGGTGATTCATACCAGAGGCTTTAAAATGGTGCATGTTGCTCACCCCTGGTGATTCATACCAGAGGCTTTAAAATTGTGCATGTTGCTCACCCCTGGTGATTCATACCAGAGGCTTTAAAATGGTGCATGCTGCTCACCCCTGGTGATTCATACCAGAGGCTTTAAAATGGTGCATGTTGCTCACCCCTGGTGATTCATACCAGAGGCTTTAAAATGGTGCGTGCTGCTCACCCCTGGTGATTCATACCAGAGGCTTTAAAATGGTGCATGCTGCTCACACCTGGTGATTCATACCAGAGGCTTTAAAATGGTGCGTGCTGCTCACCCCTGGTGATTCATACCAGAGGCTTTAAAATGGTGCATGCTGCTCACCCCTGGTGATTCATACCAGAGGCTTTAAAATGGGACATGCTGCTCACCCCTGGTGATTCATACCAGAGGCTTTAAAATGGTTCGTGCTGCTCACCCCTGGTGATTCATACCAGAGGCTTTAAAATGATGCATGCTGCTCACCCATGGTGATTCATACCAGAGGCTTTAAAATGGTGCATGCTGCTCACCCCTGGTGATTCATACCAGAGGCTTTAAAATGGTGCATGCTGCTCACCCCTGGTGATTCACACCAGAGGCTTTAAAATGGTGCATGCTGCTCACCCCTGGTGATTCATAACAGAGGCTTTAAAATGGTATGTGCTGCTCACCCCTGGTGATTCATACCAGAGGCTTTAAAATGGTGCATGCTGCTCACCCCTGGTGATTCATACCAGAGGCTTTAAAATGGTATGTGCTGCTCACCCCTGGTGATTCATACCAGAGGCTTTAAAATGGTGCATGCTGCTCACCCCTGGTGATTCATACCAGAGGCTTTAAAATGGTCCGTGCTGCTCACCCATGGTGATTCATACCAGAGGCTTTAAAATGGTGCATGCTGCTCACCCCTGGTGATTCATACCAGAGGCTTTAAAATGGTGCGTGCTGCTCACCCCTGGTGATTCATACCAGAGGCTTTAAAATGGTGCATGCTGCTCACCCCTGGTGATTCATACCAGAGGCTTTAAAATGGTGCGTGCTGCTCACCCCTGGTGATTCATACCAGAGGCTTTCAAATGGTGCGTGCTGCTCACCCCTGGTGATTCATACCAGAGGCTTTAAAATGGTGCGTGCTGCTCACCCCTGGTGATTCATACCAGAGGCTTTAAAATGGTGCGTGCTGCTCACCCCTGGTGATTCATACCAGAGGCTTTAAAATGGTGCGTGCTGCTCACCCCTGGTGATTCATACCAGAGGCTTTAAAATGATGCATGCTGCTCACCCATGGTGATTCATACCAGAGGCTTTAAAATGGTGCGTGCTGCTCACCCCTGGTGATACATACCAGAGGCTTTAAAATGGTGCGTGCTGCTCACCCCTGGTGATTCATACCAGAGGCTTTAAAATGGTTCATGCTGCTCACCCCTGGTGATTCATACCCGAGGCTTTAAAATGGTGCATGCTGCTCACCCCTGGTGATTCATACCAGAGGCATTAAAATGGTGCATGCTGCTCACCCCTGGTGATTCATACCAGAGGCTTTAAAATGGTGCATGCTGCTCACCCCTGGTGATTCATACCAGAGGCTTTAAAATTGTGCATGCTGCTCACCCCTGGTGATTCATACCAGAGGCTTTAAAATTGTGCATGCTGCTCACCCCTGGTGATTCATACCAGAAGCTTTAAAATGATGCATGCTGCTCACCCCTGGTGATTCATATCAGAGGCTTTAAAATAGTGCGTGCTGCTCACCCATGGTGATTCATACCAGAGGCTTTAAAATGGTGCATGCTGCTCACCCCTGGTTATTCATACCAGAGGCTTTAAAATGGTGCATGCTGCTCACCCCTGGTTATTCATACCAGAGGCTTTAAAATGATGCATGCTGCTCACCCCTGGTGATTCATACCAGAGGCTTTAAAATGGTGCATGCTGCTAACCCCTGGTGATTCATACCAGAGGCTTTAAAATGGTGCATGCTGCTCACCCCTGGTGATTCATACCAGAGGCTTTAAAATTGTGCATGCTGCTCACCCCTGGTGATTCATACCAGAAGCTTTAAAATGATGCATGCTGCTCACCCCTGGTGATTCATACCAGAGGCTTTAAAATGGTGCATGCTGCTCACCCCTGGTGATTCATCCCAGAGGCTTAAAAATGGTGCGTGCTGCTCACCCCTGGTGATTCATACCAGAGGCTTTAAAATGGTGCATGCTGCTCACCCCTGGTGATTCATACCAGAAGCTTTAAAATGATGCATGCTGCTCACCCCTGGTGATTCATACCAGAGGCTTTAAAATGGTGCATGCTGCTCACCCCTGGTGATTCATACCAGAGGCTTTAAAATGGTGCATGCTGCTCACCCCTGGTGATTCATACCAGAGGCTTTAAAATTGTGCATGCTGCTCACCCCTGGTGATTCATACCAAAGGCTTTAAAATGGTACGTGCTGCTCACCCCTGGTGATTCATACCAGAAGCTTTAAAATGATGCATGCTGCTCACCCCTGGTGATTCATACCAGAGGCTTTAAAATGGTGCATGCTGCTCACCCCTGGTGATTCATCCCAGAGGCTTAAAAATGGTGCGTGCTGCTCACCCCTGGTGATTCATACCAGAGGCTTTAAAATGGTGCATGCTGCTCACCCCTGGTGATTCATACCAGAAGCTTTAAAATGATGCATGCTGCTCACCCCTGGTGATTCATACCAGAGGCTTTAAAATGGTGCATGCTGCTCACCCCTGGTGATTCATACCAGAGGCTTTAAAATGGTGCATGCTGCTCACCCCTGGTGATTCATACCAGAGGCTTTAAAATTGTGCATGCTGCTCACCCCTGGTGATTCATACCAAAGGCTTTAAAATGGTACGTGCTGCTCACCCCGGTTTATTCATACCAGACGCCTTTAAATGGTAAGTGCTGCTAACTTGCACTCAGCATTCAAAAAGACTACAGCCCGGACAAATATCCATAGTTACAATTATAAGCACTGTGCAGGTTGTAATGGACGTTCTGGCTTCGTTCAGTGTACGGAGCTGGAATGGTTCACGACGAAGCCGCACGGTTTGGTACACACGAGTTGTGGACACACACACACGGTAAAGCAACAGCTCGGTGTAACAGCAGCAGTTTCAGGGTCATTCTGGGTCATTCTGGGAAAATGGTGTGGCCTTGCGTAGAAACCGGTTTGCAAACCCCCACGGAGCTGGAAACATTTGGAGAAAAGCGATAAAAGCTCAGAGACAGAGATGAATAGAAGAAAAAGCCAGGTGATCCAAATGTTCGATTAGGCAAATATTCCCGACTCTCCAAATAATTACACACTCGAATAATTTAACAATCCTGCACATGAGGTACAGCCAGGCTGACCAGGTGTCTCGTACTTTACGGGATTGTCCTGTTTTTTACTCAAATGTTCCGTGTCCCGTTTCAAACCTTCCCGGGACGCCATTTGTCCCGTATTTTTCGTCCTTTGAACAATATTTGAAAAGGGAAAGGAAAGGCGGCATGCAGCGCCGGCGCATAACCTTCCATCATGGCAACAATATGCCGTCAATGAGGCCAAGCAGCAGCCGGAAACGAAGCACTGTCATGGCGTCATGGGACTCGTCACACGGGACTGGGAGTGATGAAACCTTGAAGGGCCAAAATTCACTGAAAAGAAGAAGGCAACTTTGGCAGTTCACCACCATCTCTTATCTTCCCCCATCCAACACCTTGATCTTTTCAACCCCCGTTAATTCACACCAGATCCACTTTTCTGTAATACCGGCTTCTTTCCTGGAAGTCCTAGCTGTGTCCATGTGTTGTTTTTTTTACCTCTCCACCCCCCCCCCCCCAACCCCCCTTCCCACGCCTCATCCCCCCAAGCCCTCTCCCTCCCACAGATCTCCTGATGTCCCTGCTCTCAAATGTTGTACTTGTGTGCTTCCCCCTCTCTCCCCATCTTGTCTCCCGCTCCCTTTATTTTGCCTTATGTGTCCGTTTGTTTGTTTTCTCATCAATGTTAGCTCTTACACGAGCCTCGATCTTGTATACCAAAAAACCCCAAAAATAAATAAATTAATAACTATTTTTGAGATCAACATCGGCCAAAGGTCAACTACTTTTTTCAATATTCTAACATATCGGCTAACTGAATTCAACCCCCAACTCTTTTTGAGGTGAACATAGCCCAAAAAATCAACATAGGCCAAAGGTCAAACACTGTTTTTCAACATTTTAAAATACTCAATTTTCATCCTATTGACTAGGAATTTGAATGGGATTTTCAAATCGGCGAAACCACCACCACAACGAAACCACAATTCAACCACCAACTATTTTAGAGATCAGCATAGGCCAAAAGATAAACATAGGCCAAAGGTAAACACCTATTTCAAATTTCTAAAATCCTCAATTTTCATCCGATTGTCTTGAAATTTGAATAGGATTTTCATATCAGCTTAGTGAAACCAACCACCAACTATTTTTGAGGTCAACATCAGCCAAAAGGTCAACATAGGCCATATTTTTCCGAAAATTGTCAATTTTCATCTGATTAACTTAAACTTTGAAGACGATTTACCTATCAGGTCACAGAATTCAACCACCAATTATTTGTGAGGTCAACAGGATACTCCACTGAGTACCATTCTACTTTGTTCTCTTTTACCAAGAGTCACTCTCTGAATGATTTTTCATTGTCTGTTTCTGTGTCTGTCTGTCTGTTTGTTTGTTTGTTTGTCCGCACAGAATAAATTATGATTTTCTCGGCAACCATTAGTCCGATTGACAGGAAATTTTCACCATAGGTGCAACTCCACCTGGACAATGATAATTGTGACATCATATGTCACGTGGTATGGGCGCCATCTTGGAAAAAACCGAAAACATTTGCACCTCTATAATCTCCAAAAGCGCTACATAGAAAAAATTTGAGACATGGCTCATTGTGAAGAACTCTCCATGGGGAATAAACGACGTCAATGATGATGTCATAGATGCCTTTGTTATGACGTCATAATTCGACAAGTACAAAACTTCATCCGATCAAGATGAAATTTATTGAGCGTCATCTCGGTTTAAATTGGGGGAGAAAAATTATGACATCATCCGTCACGTGGTTAGGCCGCCATCTTGGAAAAACCGAAAAAATTTGCACCTTTATATCTCCTAAAGCGCTGCACAGAAAATATTGAGACATGGGTCATTGTAAAGAATTCTCCATGTGGAATAACATATGTTAATGATGTCATAGGTGCCTCCATTATGAAGTCATAATTCGACAAGTACAAAACTTAATCCGATAAAGTTGAAATTTCTTGAGCATCTTCTCAGGATAAATTGGTGGAGAAATCAATAATAATGATGTCATCGGTCACGTGGTTCGGCCGCCATATTTGTTTTAACATAAAGGCTTAAAAATCACTGAAAAAACATCCTGGCGAGGGTCTGCAATCTCTGATTGCTCTTTCTAG
This sequence comes from Myxine glutinosa, assembly GCF_964187855.1. Classification (NCBI taxonomy): domain Eukaryota; kingdom Metazoa; phylum Chordata; class Myxini; order Myxiniformes; family Myxinidae; genus Myxine; species Myxine glutinosa. Next base: position 4,263,004 of record NC_136264.1, on the reverse strand, counting down.
TTACATATGCAAATGAAAAACATTTTCATTTCCCCCTACCTCCTACTATGTATTTAAGGGCCCCATTTAATCGTACTCCATCTGGGGGTCGGCTGAGGGGGGATTTGTGACCCTCGTCTTTCACGGCTGAGCCAGGCCCAACGTTCAATTGGAGCTGATTTTGGCAATTTGGCATTTGTTCAATTAGTACTCCCGTTCCCTATGGGGCCGGCACGAAGGGTCATTCCTCTGTGGTATACAGATTACAGTAGAGCTAGGCTCGGACCTAAAGAACATCAGGGGTGTGTTCAGTTACCAAGTTTCTTGGAGAGTGCTCCCGAAGTGGCTTAAGCATTCAAGCAAGCATTCAAATTGAAACCGTTGATAAGGAACGACTGGCTTGGCAATTGCTCATTAGCTGCTTTGTAACTGAACACACCATGGATTTCCTCCCTTTCAGTTTGGTGTTAAACAGCAGGAGCGACTGTTTCAAAAGGTATATGTGTTTGTGGTTTATAATATTTTGGGGCTGCCCCCATGAAAATCCGCAATAGGCTATTTATTCACGTTAACAATAACAAGGAGGAAACAAGAAGGAAAAAACAAGGAGGAAAAAACAAGGAGTAAAAAAACCCTTGGAGAGAGTGGATTTTATTAGTATTAATTTTGTTTTGTAATAACATTAATATTAGTGCATACTTTTATCATTAGTGTTGTTATTAGCCCCTGTTGGACTTAGTCCGAAATGGGGACTTATCGATTGGGTCTCCTCCGTGTGCAGGTGCGTCCGCAACCATATATCAAAGATGTATGGACCAATTTTGTTCATTCTTGGCACAAAGGCAATACATGACGGTCGACATATTCAACTCATTTTGTTTCGTGATGCGATCAAAGATGGCCGGCTGACGGCCTTTAACTCCATACAGCAAATTTACTAAAACCACTGCGGGGGCTGTGACATTTATGTCTTTTTCTTCTCGTTTTACCTGAAAATCAAGCTGCTTCACCTGCACACATGGCAATATAATACGTACTTATCCATAATCTTACATGACAGCAGTTGATCAATTACATTGAAGAGTAATAGTAATATGCGACCTTTCACGGCATTAAAAACTTTACGTGTACCGGTATTTCATTTTGGATTATTTTTTTCAATACTACACATGTTCTTTCCCAAGCAGGTAGGCACATGTTCCATGCCGCAGAAGGTAGGCACATGCTACGTGCTGTAGCAGGTAGGCACATGTTACGCGCTACAGCAGGTAGGCACATGTAACGCGCTGCAGCAGGTAGGCACATGTGGCATGCTGAAGCAGGTAGGTACATGTTACGTGCTGCAGCAGGTAGGCACATGTTACGTGCTGAAGCAGGTAGGCACATGTTACGTGCTGCAGCAGGTAGGCACATGTTCGTGCTGCAGCAGGTAGGTACATGTGACGTGCTGAAGCAGGTAGGTACATGTTACGTGCTGCAGCAGGTAGGCACATGTTATGCGCTGAAGTAAGTAGGCACATGTTATGCGCTGCAGCAGGTAGGCACATGTTACGTGATGAAGCAGGTTGGCACATGTTACGTGCTGCAGCAGGTAGGCACATGTTACGCGCTGAAGCAAGTAGGCACATGTTATTCGCTGCAGCAGGTAGGCACATGTTACGTGCTGCAGCAGGTAGGTACATGTGACGTGCTGAAGCAGGTAAGCACATGTTATGCGCTGCAGCAGGTAGGCACATGTTACGCGCTGCAGCAAGTAGACTCGCGGCAGGCACGCTTATCCGAAGCCTCTTTGTTATAATACAGAACGTAGAAATGTCTCATACATGCAATATCGTCATCAGCCTATCATGAGTGCAAACATTTATTGATTGAAACGTATCCCTAACCCTAACCCTAACCCCCAACTGTAACCCTAACCCATAACTCTAACCCTAACCCCTAACTCTAACCCAAACAAAATAATTTAGAAATACATTGTTCTCTCCCACTTTAGCATTTGAAGAATTTTTTGCCACATAAATTTTTTGGTGAGTACCTTTAAAGATACAAATAAATAAATAAATAAACATATGTCACCCACAGGGTGAACCGTATCTTGCCAAAATGTGAAAATTCCGTTTTTTCGTCATGACGTCATCAAATGACGTCATAGCGTCAAACTGTTTACAGATCTGGGAAGCACTCATCAAGGGCATTCATATGAGGTATTACTCGATATGGTACCTACGATTTCAAAATTTGACCTTGGGGTCAATAATTTTCGACCTCCAGCGCTAACCATGAAGGTCAAGGCCGATCGCCACCAAAAACTAATCAGCTGAGCGCCGGACCATATACTAGATTCCCATGAAGTTTGGAGACGATCCGATCAAAGTTACTCAAAAAATTAGTGTTTCGTCGACCTCCATGATTGACCGCAAAGTGACCTTGACCTTTGACCTTGACCTTCAAAATTTTGTGTGCTGAAGGGTATCTCTATAGGACTCTGATATGCGAAGTTACAGGAGTTTCCAATAATAACTGTGGTCTACAGAGTGATCTAAACGTGAAAAAAAAATGATTAACCACAAACAAAAAAACAAAAAAACAAAAAAACAAACAAACATACAAGCTGACTAATACATCTTGCAAAAACTTCGTTTTGGCAAGATAACAACTGAAGCAGAATGGGAAGAGCACTTTTAACGACGAAATTTCGGAATGATAACCGATAAAGCAGGAGGTCACATAGCGTGACCGATAGAGCATGCACGCCTGTCTGCACAGCGTACAACGGAGATCTGCCGTGGCAGGCGACGTGAGCATGGCAGGGAGACAGAGGAGAGAGAGGACAGTACGCACGAGGCAAAGAAAGGGCGACTGATAGCAAGCGGCTCACGTGATGTGGGCCTGAAAGCCTGGCCCATGGTCCCAAGTGGCTTGTGAGGTTGCAAGGAGCTTTTTAGAATCCTCGGGGAAATACATGTTATGTTCTGCTTTTCCGCACCAGGAAAAGGTTTACATTAGTTTTCAACCGCTGTTTCAAGATAATTGTCATCAAAAGGCTTTTGCTTCTGAGCATATTTTATCTGAGACATTATAAATTCTCTCATAACTACCTACGAACCCTTCAAGGCGGACGCACGCACACCAAATGGAATTTGGACTAGAATAAGTGCACCAAGTTCACATTTGTACAAGGTAAACCAACAAAAACAGAAAACATAAAATTCACCTTGAAACAACAATACAGCAGTTAGAAAACGAAGCTTCATACAAACACCTCGGAGTAGAAGAGGCCACCAAATATGTCACAAACAAATGTGCAAAACAAACACAAAAGAATACCTACATGGAACGAAGCTGATCCTGAAAACATACCTCTCTCCAAGAAACAAAATCAAAGCCATAAACCAGCTTGCAGTCCAATATAACTGTGGAATAATAAACTGGGCCCAATCAGAAATCACCAAGTTACACATCAAAACAATAAAACTCCTCACCATCTACAAAATACATTTATCCACAAAACCTTACCAATCACAAAAAACAATGCATCCCTAGAATGTACCTGCCGAGGAAAGGAGGAGGTAGTGATTGATGGAGTTCAACCAACTACATGGAGTAACAACAGGAGGATTGGTGACTCAGTGAAAAGTGCAACAGACTACCGAGTCCAATTTGTACGCAAACACGAAAAGAGCAAACCATAGAAGGTATCGCTAAATCACCAAGTAATTTTTTTTTCCCAAAAACAGGTGCGAATGGAAGATGTCACCTATTAAACGGAAAGAGCAACGAATACAGTTCCAGTCCAAAATACAAAATACAAGAGAAATAGATAAAACGAAATATCAACAAATGTACAATGCCAACTGAGATTGATAAAAGAGCAGGAACATATACAGTGCATTCAGAAAGTATTCAGACCCCTTCACTTTTTTCACATTTTGTTATGTTGCAGCCTTATGCTGAAATCGTTTAAATTCATTTTTTCCCTCATGAATCTACACTCAATTCCCCATAATGACAAAGAGAAAACAGGATTTTAGAAAGTTTTGCAAATTTATTAAAAAGAAAAAACTGAAATATCACATTGACATAAGTATTCAGACCCTTAACTCAGTACTTAGTCGAAGCACCTTTGGCAGCGATTACAGCCTCGAGTCTTCTTGGGTATGACGTGACAAGCTTTGCACACCTGGATTTGGGGATTTTCTGCCATTCTTCTCTGCGGATCCTCTCAAGCTCTGTCAAGTTGGATGGGGACCGTCGGTGTACAGCCATTTTTTTAGGTCTCTCCAGAGATGTTTGATTGGGTTCAAGTCAGAGCTCTGGCTGGGCCACTCAAGGACCTTCACAGAGTTGTCCCTAAGCCACGCACTTGGCTGTGTGCTGAGGGTCATTGTCCTGTTGGAAGGTGAACCTTCGGCCCAGTCTGAGGTCCTGAGCGCTCTGCTTCAGGTTTTCATTCATTGTTCCCTCAACCCTGACCAGTCCCCCAGTCCCTGCTGCTGAAAAACACCCCCACAGCATGATGCTGCCACCACCATGCTTCACCGTTGGGATGGTATTGGGCAGGTGATGAGCGGTGCCTGGTTTCCTCCAGACATGACACTTAGAATTGAGGCTAAACCGTTCAATCTCGTTTCTCACAGTCTGAGAGTCCTTTAGGTGCTTTTTTTGCAAACTCCAAGCGGGCAATGTGTCTTTCACTGAGGAGAGGCTTCCGTCTGGCCACTCTGCCATAAAGCCCAGATCAGTGGACTGTTGCAGTGATGGTTGTCCTTCTGGAAGTTTCTCCCATCTCTACACAGGATCTTTGGAGCTCAGCCAGTGACCATCGGGTTCTTGGTCACTTCTCTTACCAAGGCCCTTCACCCCCGATTGCTCAGTTTTGCCGGGCGGCCAGCTCTAGGAAGGGTCCTGGTTGTTCCAAACTTCTTCCATTTAAGAATTATGGAGGCCACTGTGCTCTTGGGAACCTTCAATGCAGTAGAAAATTTTTTGTAGGCTTCCCCAGATCTGTGCGTCGACACAATCCTGTCTTTGAGCTCTGCAGGCAGTTCCTTCGACCTCATGGCTTGGGTTTTGCTCTGATATGCATTGTCAGCTGTGAGACCTTATATAGACAGGTGTGTGCCTTTCCAAATCATGTCCAATCAATTGAATTTACCACAGGTGGACTCCAATCAAGGTGAAGAAACATCTCAAAGATGATCAAGAGAAATGGGAGGCACCTGAGCTAAATTTCAAGTGTCATAGCAAAGGGTCTGAATACTTATGTCAATGTGATATTTCAGATTTTTCTTTTTAATAAATTTGCAAAACTTTCTAAAATCCCGTTTTCTCTTTGTTATTGTGGAGTATTGAGTGTAGATTGATGAGGGGAAAAATGAATTTAAACGATTTCAGCATAAGGCTGCAACAAACAAAATGTGAAAAAAGTGAAGGGGTCTGAATACTTTCTGAATGCACTGTAAAAATACACACACGAGGGCCAGCCAATAAGTAACCTTAAAATGGCGATATAAATTCGAGAATGTAATGTTTGTAGTTGTAGACGACATTTGTTATCTCTTTGGGTCAGAGTCATGTTTAGATCTGGCAACATTGAGCGTATGACGTCAGTGGAGCAGTTCCAAAATGGCGGCTCCCTTAGAAACCTCCCATGCGCCAGGGAGGAGCAACGTTCTGTCATCCGTTTCTTGGGAGTTGAGTGTGTGAATCCCAGTAAAATCTATTGCAGAATGAAGATGCAATATGGTGACACATGTTTATCATTGCAGCAGGTGTACGACTGGGACAGGAAATTTAAAAGTGGAGTGTCCACTACTGTCCAGTGTGGCAGACGCTGCTCGCTCGGGCCGGCCTCACACAGCCAATACACCAGCATGGTTGTAGAAGTTGAGCGCGTGCTAAGGGAAAACCGTCACATTACGCTGGATGAAGGGGTCTCTGAATTGAAGATTAGCCATGGTTCAGCATGCCATATCATTCACAACATGCTGGGTTCAGCAAAGTGTCTGCAAGGTGGGTGCCAAGACAACTCACACCCGAACTGAAAGAATGGTGAGTCGACGCATGTGAATAACTTCTGCGACGTTAAGAAACAGAAGGTGACACATTCTTACAGCGCGGAGTGACTGGGTATGAAAGCTGGGTCCACTACTTTCAGCCAGAAACGAAGAGGGCAAGCAAAGAGTGGCGGCATTCAACTTCACCGAAGCCCAAAAAATTCCGCACACAGCCGTCCACTGGAAAAGTGATGCTGACGCTCTTCTGGGATAGCCGAGGACCACTTGTAGAGCATTACATGCTCAGAGGGACCACAGTCACCAGTGCATCATACTGCGACCTTATTTAAAAAATCATCTGAAACCAGAAATCAGATCAAAACGTTGAAGACTACTCACTTCTGGTGTTTTGGTGCTGCATGACAATGCTCAGCCCCATACTGCCCACGCTACAGCTGCAACAATCGAGGACCTGCATTTTGAGAGTCTTCCTCATCCACCCGACCCGCCCGACCTCGCTCCTTCGGATTACTACATCTTTGGGCCACTTAAAGAGGTGCTCGTCCTGTCATCTTCCACATCCTGTTAGAAACCTTCATTCAGTGTCATCAAATCATCAGGGATAATACCCCGCTACGGAAACTACCCTGTAAGAACCCTAAATGATAAAGTACACAAAATTAATAAACCAAGAGGATTGGATTATTGTGTTCTAACCAAATGGAAACCTTTTATTTTCAAACATCAGTGTCAACATAATCCATACAGCGGGAGAACACCAGCATCAACAGAAACTAGACAGTGGAAGAACAATAGCATCAACAAAAAACTAGAGAGCGGAAGAACAACATCATCAACAGAAACGAGGCAGATGAAGAACAACAGCATCAACATAAATCACACAGCAGAAGAAGAGCAGCATCAACAAAAAACTAGAGAGCGGAAGAACAACATCATCAACAGAAACGAGGCAGATGAAGAACAACAGCATCAACATAAATCACACAGCAGAAGAAGAGCAGCATCAACAGAAACTAGACAGGAGAAGAACAACAATGTCAACAGAAACTAGACAGCGGAAGAACAACAGCGTCAACATAAACTAGACAGTGGAAGAACAACAGCGTCAACAGAAACTAGATGGCGGAAGAACAGCGTCAACAGAAACTAGACAGTGGAAGAACAACAGCGTCAACAGAAACTAGACAGTGGAAGAAGAACAGCATCAACAGAAACAATACAGCAGAAGAACAACAGTGTCAAAATAAATTAGTCAGCAGAAGAACAACAGCGTCAACAGAAACGAGATGGCAGAAGAACAACAGCGTCAACAGAAATTAGACAGCAGAAGAACAACAGCATCAACAGAAACGAGAGAGTGTAAGAACAACATCATCAACAGAAACTAGAGAGATGAAGAACAACAGCATCAACAGAAACGAGAGAGTGTAAGAACAACATCATCAACAGAAACGAGACAGATGAAGAACAACAGCATCACCATAAATCACGCAGCAGAAGAACAACAGCATCAACAAAAAACTAGAGAGCGGAGGAACAACATCATCAACAGAAACGAGACAGATGAAGAACAACAGCATCAACATAAATCACACAGCAGAAGAACATCAGCATCAACAGAAACTAGACAGCAGAAGAACAACAGCATCAACAAAAACTAGACAGCAGAAGAACAATAAAGTCAACAGACACTAGACAGCGGAAGAACAACAGCGTCAACAGAAACTAGACAGTGGAAGAACAACAGCGTCAACAGAAACTAGATGGCAGAAGAAGAACAGCGTCAACATAAACTAGACAGTGGAAGAACAACAGCATCAAAAGAAACTAGACAGCGGAAGAAGAACAGCATCAACAGAAACTATACAGCAGAAGAACAAGAGTGTCAACAGAAATTAGTCAGCAGAAGAACAACAGCGTCAACAGAAACTAGACGGCAGAAGAACAACAGCATCAACAGAAACCAGACAGCTGGAGAACAACAGCATCAACAGAAACTAGACAGCGGAAGAACAACAGCATCAACACAAACTAGACCGTGGAAGAACAACAGCGTCAACAGAAACCAGACAGCTCGAGAACAACAGCACCAACAGAAACTAGGCAGCGGAAGAACAACAGCATCAACCCAAACTCGACAGTGGAAGAACAACAGCATCAACAGAAACTCGACAGTGGAAGAACAACAGGGTCAACAGAAACTAGACAGCGGAAGAACAACAGCATCAACAGAAATTAGACAGCGGAAGAACAACAGCGTCAACAGAAACTAGATGGCAGAAGAACAACAGCATCAACAGAAACCAGACAGCTGGAGAACAGCAGCATCAACAGAAACCAGACAGCCAAAGAACAACAGAGTCAACACAAACTAGACAGCCGAAGAACAACAGCATCAACACAAACTCGACAGAGGAAGAACAACAGCGTCAACAGAAACTAGACAGCAGAAGAACAACAGCGTCAACAGAAACTCAATAGCGGGAGAACAACAATGGCAACAGAAACTAGACAGCATAAGAACAAGTGTCAACAGACATTGGACAGCAGAAGAACAACAACGTCAACAGAAACTAGACAGCATAAGAACAACAGCGTCAACAGAAACTAGATGACAGAAGAACAACAGCATCAACAGAAACCAGACAGCAGGAGAACAACAGTGTCAACAGAAACCAGAAAGCAGGAGAACAACAGCATCAACAGAAACCAGACAGCGGGAGAACAACAGCGTCAACAGAAACTCGACAGCGGAAGAACAACGGCGTCAACAGAAACTACACAGCGGAAGAACAACAGCGTCAACAGAAATTAGACAGCAGAAGAACAACAGCGTCAACAGAAACTAGATGATGGAAGAACAACAGCATCAACAGAAACCAGACAGCGGGAGAACAACAGTGTCAACAGAAACCAGAAAGCGGGAGAACAACAGCATCAACAGAAACCAGACAGCGGGAGAACAACAGCGTCAACAGAAACTCGACAGCGGAAGAACAATGGCGTCAACAGAAACTACATGGCGGAAGAACAACAGCGTCAACAGAAACTAGATGACGGAAGAACAACAGCATCAACAGAAACCAGACAGCGGGAGAACAACAGTGTCAACAGAAACCAGAAAGCGGGAGAACAACAGCATCAACAGAATCCAGACAGCGGGAGAACAACAGTGTCAACAGAAACCAGAAAGCGGGAGAACAACAGCATCAACAGAAACCAGACAGCTCGAGAACAACAGCATCAACAGAAACTAGACAGCGGAAGAACAACAGCATCAACACAAACTCGACAGTGGAAGAACAACAGCATCAACACAAACTCGACAGTGGAAGAACAACAGCATCAACACAAACTCGACAGCAGAAGAACAACAGCATCAACTGAAACTCGATAGCAGAAGAACAACAATGGCAACAGAAACTCGATAGCGGAAGAACAACAATGGCAACAGAAACTAGACAGAGTAAGAACAACAGCATCAACAGAAACTAGACAGCAGAAGAACAGCAGCATCAACAGAAACTCGATAGCGGGAGAACAACAATGGCAACAGAAACTAGACAGCAGAAGAACAACAGCATCAACAAAAACTAGATGACGGAAGAAAAACAGCGTCAACAGAAACGAGACGGCAGAAGAACAACAGCGTCAACAGAAATTAGACAGCAGAAGAACAACAACGTCAACAGAAACTAGGCATCAGAAGAACAACAGCATCAACAGAAACGAGAGAGTGTAAGAACAACATCATCAACAGAAATTAGACAGATGAAGAACAACAGCATCACCATAAATCACGCAGCAGAAGATCAACAGAAGAAGAACAACAAAAAACTAGAGAGCGGAAGAACAACATCATCAACAGAAACGAGACAGATGAAGAACAACAGCATCAACATAAATCACACAGCAGAAGAACATCAGCATCAACAGAAACTAGACAGCAGAAGAACAACAGCGTCAACAAAAACTAGACAGCAGAAGAACAACAAAGTCAACAGAAACTAGCCAGCGGAAGAACAACAGCATCAACAGAAACTGGACAGCAGAAGAACAACAGCGTCAACAGAAACTAGACAGTGGAAGAACAACAGCGTCAACAGAAACTAGATGGCAGAAGAAGAACAGCGTCAACAGAAACTAGACAGTGGAAGAACAACAGCATCAAAAGAAACTAGCCAGCAGAAGAACAACAGCATCAACAAAAACTAGATGACGGAAGAAAAACAGCGTCAACAGAAACGAGACGGCAGAAGAACAACAGCGTCAACAGAAATTAGACAGCAGAAGAACAACAACGTCAACAGAAACTAGGCATCAGAAGAACAACAGCATCAACAGAAACTAGAGAGTGTAAGAACAACATCATCAACAGAAATTAGACAGATGAAGAACAACAGCATCACCATAAATCACGCAGCAGAAGATCAACAGCATCAACAAAAAACTAGAGAGCGGAAGAACATCATCAACAGAAACGAGACAGATGAAGAACAACAGCATCAACATAAATCACACAGCAGAAGAACATCAGCATCAACAGAAACTAGACAGCAGAAGAACAACAGCGTCAACAGAAACTATACAGCAGAAGAACAAGAGTGTCAACAGAAATTAGTCAGCAGAAGAACAACAGCGTCAACAGAGACTACACGGCAGAAGAACAACAGCATAAACAGAAACTAGATGGCAGAAGAAGAACAGCATCAACAGAAACTAGACAGTGGAAGAACAACAGCGTCAAAAGAAACTAGACAGCGGAAGAAGAACAGCGTCAACAGAAACTATACAGCAGAAGAACAAGAGTGTCAACAGAAATTAGTCAGCAGAAGAACAACAGCGTCAACAGAGACTAGACGGCAGAAGAACAACAGCATCAACAGAAACCAGACAGCTGGAGAACAACAGCATCAAATGCAACTAGACAGCGGAAGAACAACAGCATCAACACAAACTAGACAGCGGAAGAACAACAGCGTCAACAGAAACCAGACAGCTCGAGAACAACAACACCAACAGAAACTAGACAGCGGAAGAACAACAGCATCAACACAAACTCGACAGTGGAAGAACAACAGCATCAACAGAAACTCGACAGTGGAAGAACAACAGGGTCAACAGAAACTAGACAGCGGAAGAACAACAGCATCAACAGAAATTAGACAGCGGCAGAACAACAGCGTCAACAGAAACTAGATGGCAGAAGAACAACAGCGTCAACAGAAACCAGACAGCTGGAGAACAGCAGCATCAACAGAAACCAGACAGCCGAAGAACAACAGAGTCAACACAAACTAGACAGCGGAAGAACAACAGCGTCAACACAAACTCGACAGAGGAAGAACAACAGCGTCAACAGAAACTAGACAGCAGAAGAACAACAGCGTCAACAGAAACTCAATAGCGGAAGAACAACAATGGCAACAGAAACTAGACAGCATAAGAACAAGTGTCAACAGACATTGGACAGCAGAAGAACAACAACGTCAACAGAAACTAGACAGCATAAGAACAACAGCATCAACAGAAACTAGATGACAGAAGAACAACAGCATCAACAGAAACCAGACAGCGGGAGAACAACAGTGTCAACAGAAACCAGAAAGCAGGAGAACAACAGCATCAACAGAAACCAGACAGCGGGAGAACAACAGCGTCAACAGAAACTCGACAGCGGAAGAACAACGGCGTCAACAGAAACTACACAGCGGAAGAACAACAGCATCAACAGAAATTAGACAGCAGAAGAACAACAGCGTCAACAGAAACTAGACAGCATAAGAACAACAGCGTCAACAGAAACTAGATGATGGAAGAACAACAGCATCAACAGAAACCAGACAGCGGGAGACCAACAGTGTCAACAGAAACCAGAAAGCAGGAGAACAACAGCATCAACAGAAACCAGACAGTGGGAGAACAACAGCGTCAACAGAAACTCGACAGCGGAAGAACAACGGCGTCAACAGAAACTACACGGCGGAAGAACAACAGCGTCAACAGAAACTAGATGACGGAAGAACAACAGCATCAACAGAATCCAGACAGCGGGAGAACAACAGTGTGAACAGAAACCAGAAAGCGGGAGAACAACAGCATCAACAGAAACCAGACAGCTCGAGAACAACAGCATCAACAGAAACTAGACAGCGGAAGAACAACAGCATCAACACAAACTCGACAGTGGAAGAACAATAGCGTCAACACAAACTTGACAGCGAAAGAACAACAGCGTCCACACAAAGCAGACAGCGGAGGAATTACAGCGTCAACAGAAACAAGAAAGCTCGAGAACAGCATCAACAGAAACAAGACAGCGGAAGAACAACAGCATCAACACAAACTCGACAGCAGAAGAACAACAGCAGCAACTGAAACTCGATAGCGGAAGAACAACAATGGCAACAGAAACTCGATCGCAGAAGAACAACAATGGCAACAGAAACTAGACAGAGTAAGAACAACAGCGTCAACAGAAACTAGACAGCAGAAGAACAGCAGCATCAACAGAAACTCGATAGCGGGAGAACAACAATGGCAACAGAAACTAGACAGCAGAAGAACAACAGCGTCAACAAAAACTAGATGACGGAAGAAAAACAGCGTCAACAGAAACAAGACGGCAGAAGAACAACAGCGTCAACGGAAATTAGACAGCAGAAGAACAACAACGTCAACAGAAACTAGGCATCAGAAGAACAACAGCATCAACAGAAACTAGAGAGTGTAAGAACAACATCATCAACAGAAACTAGACAGATGAAGAACAACAGCATCACCATAAATCACGCAGCAGAAGATCAACAGCATCAACAAAAAACTAGAGAGCGGAAGAACAACATCATCAACAGAAACGAGACAGATGAAGAACAACAGCATCAACATAAATCACACAGCAGAAGAACATCAGCATCAACAGAAACTAGACAGCAGAAGAACAACAGCGTCAACAAAAACTAGACAGCAGAAGAACAACAAAGTCAACAGAAACTAGACAGCGGAAGAACAACAGCGTCAACAGAAACTGGACAGCAGAAGAACAACAGCGTCAACAGAAACTAGACAGTGGAAGAACAACAGCGTCAACAGAAACTAGATGGCAGAAGAAGAACAGCGTCAACAGAAACTAGGCAGTGGAAGAACAACAGCATCAAAAGAAACTAGACAGCGGAAGAAGAACAGCGTCAACAGAAACTATACAGCAGAAGAACAAGAGTGTCAACAGAAATTAGTCAGCAGAAGAACAACAGCGTCAACAGAAACTAGACAGCAGAAGAACAACAGCATCAACAGAAACCAGACAGCTGGAGAACAACAGCATCAACAGAAACTAGACAGCGGAAGAACAACAGCATCAACACAAACTAGACAGCGGAAGAACAACAGCGTCAACAGAAACCAGACAGCTCGAGAACAACAGCACCAACAGAAACTAGACAGCGGAAGAACAACAGCATCAACACAAACTCGACAGTGGAAGAACAACAGCATCAACAGAAACTCGACAGTGGAAGAACAACAGGGTCAACAGAAACTAGACAGCGGAAGAACAACAGCATCAACAGAAACTAGACAGCGGAAGAACAACAGCGTCAACAGAAACTGGACAGCAGAAGAACAACAGCGTCAACAGAAACTAGACAGTGGAAGAACAACAGCGTCAACAGAAACTAGATGGCAGAAGAAGAACAGCGTCAACAGAAACTAGGCAGTGGAAGAACAACAGCGTCAAAAGAAACTAGACAGCGGAAGAAGAACAGCGTCAACAGAAACTATACAGCAGAAGAACAAGAGTGTCAACAGAAATTAGTCAGCAGAAGAACAACAGCATCAACAGAAACTAGACGGCAGAAGAACAACAGCATCAACAGAAACCAGACAGCTGGAGAACAACAGCATCAACAGAAACTAGACAGCGGAAGAACAACAGCATCAACACAAACTAGACAGCGGAAGAACAACAGCGTCAACAGAAACCAGACAGCTCGAGAACAACAGCACCAACAGAAACTAGACAGCGGAAGAACAACAGCATCAACACAAACTCGACAGTGGATGAACAACAGCATCAACAGAAACTCGACAGTGGAAGAACAACAGGGTCAACAGAAACTAGACAGCGGAAGAACAACAGCATCAACAGAAATTATTCAGCGGAAGAACAACAGCGTCAACAAAAACGATACAACAGAAGAGCAACAGCGTCAACAGAAACTAGACAGTGGAAGAACAACAGCGTCAACAGAAACTAGATGGCAGAAGAAGAACAGCGTCAACAGAAACTAGACAGTGGAAGAACAACAGCGTCAAAAGAAACTAGACAGCGGAAGAAGAACAGCGTCAACAGAAACTATACAGCAGAAGAACAACAGCATCAACAGAAACTCAATAGCGGAAGAACAACAATGGCAACAGAAACTAGACAGCATAAGAACAACAGCGTCAACAGAAACTAGATGACAGAAGAACAACAGCATCAACAGATACCAGACAGCGGGAGAACAACAGTGTCAACAGAAACCAGAAAGCGGGAGAACAACAGCATCAACAGAAACCAGACAGCGGGAGAACAACAGCGTCAACAGAAACTCGACAGCGGAAGAACAATGGCGTCAACAGAAACTACACAGCGGAAGAACAACAGCGTCAACAGAAATTAGACAGCAGAAGAACAACAGCGTCAACAGAAACTAGACAGCATAAGAACAACAGCGTCAACAGAAACTAGATGAAGGAAGAACAACAGCATCAACAGAAACCAGACAGTGGGAGAACAACAGTGTCAACAGAAACCAGAAAGCGGGAGAACAACAGCATCAACAGAAACCAGACAGCGGGAGAACAACAGCGTCAACAGAAACTCGACAGCGGAAGAACAACGGCATCAACAGAAACTACACGGCGGAAGAACAACAGCATCAACAGAAACTAGACGATGGAAGAACAACAGCATCAACAGAATCCAGACAGCGGGAGAACAACAGTGTCAACAGAAACCAGAAAGCGGGAGAACAACAGCATCAACAGAAACCAGACAGTGGAAGAACAACAGCGTCAACAGAAACTAGATGGCAGAAGAAGAACAGCGTCAACAGAAACTAGACAGTGGAAGAACAACAGCGTCAAAAGAAACTAGACAGCGGAAGAAGAACAGCGTCAACAGAAACTATACAGCAGAAGAACAAGAGTGTCAACAGAAATTAGTCAGCAGAAGAACAACAGCGTCAACAGAGACTAGACGGCAGAAGAACAACAGCATAAACAGAAACCAGACAGCTGGAGAACAACAGCATCAAATGCAACTAGACAGGGGAAGAACAACAGCATCAACACAAACTAGACAGCGGAAGAACAACAGCGTCAACAGAAACCAGACAGCTCGAGAACAACAACACCAACAGAAACTAGACAGCGGAAGAACAACAGCATCAACACAAACTCGACAGTGGAAGAACAACAGCATCAACAGAAACTCGACAGTGGAAGAACAACAGGGTCAACAGAAACTAGACAGCGGAAGAACAACAGCATCAACAGAAATTAGACAGCGGCAGAACAACAGCGTCAACAGAAACTAGATGGCAGAAGAACAACAGCGTCAACAGAAACCAGACAGCCGAAGAACAACAGCGTCAAAAGAAACTAGACAGCGGAAGAACAACAGCATCAACAGAAACTAGACAGTGGAAGAACAACAGCGTCAACAGAAACTAGATGGCAGAAGAAGAACAGCGTCAACAGAAACTAGACAGTGGAAGAACAACAGCGTCAAAAGAAACTAGACAGCGGAAGAAGAACAGCGTCAACAGAAACTATACAGCAGAAGAACAAGAGTGTCAACAGAAATTAGTCAGCAGAAGAACAACAGCGTCAACAGATACTAGACGGCAGAAGAACAACAGCATCAACAGAAACCAGACAGCTGGAGAACAACAGCATCAAATGCAACTAGACAGCGGAAGAACAACAGCATCAACACAAACTAGACAGCGGAAGAACAACAGCGTCAACAGAAACCAGACAGCTCGAGAACAACAACACCAACAGAAACTAGACAGCGGAAGAACAACAGCATCAACACAAACTCGACAGTGGAAGAACAACAGCATCAACAGAAACTCGACAGTGGAAGAACAACAGGGTCAACAGAAACTAGACAGCGGAAGAACAACAGCATCAACAGAAATTAGACAGCGGCAGAACAACAGCGTCAACAGAAACTAGATGGCAGAAGAACAACAGCGTCAACAGAAACCAGACAGCTGGAGAACAGCAGCATCAACAGAAACCAGACAGCCGAAGAACAACAGAGTCAACACAAACTAGACAGCGGAAGAACAACAGCGTCAACACAAACTCGACAGAGGAAGAACAACAGCGTCAACAGAAACTAGACAGCAGAAGAACAACAGCGTCAACAGAAACTCAATAGCGGAAGAACAACAATGGCAACAGAAACTAGACAGCATAAGAACAAGTGTCAACAGACATTGGACAGCAGAAGAACAACAACGTCAACAGAAACTAGACAGCATAAGAACAACAGCATCAACAGAAACTAGATGACAGAAGAACAACAGCATCAACAGAAACCAGACAGCGGGAGAACAACAGTGTCAACAGAAACCAGAAAGCAGGAGAACAACAGCATCAACAGAAACCAGACAGCGGGAGAACAACAGCGTCAACAGAAACTCGACAGCGGAAGAACAACGGCGTCAACAGAAACTACACAGCGGAAGAACAACAGCGTCAACAGAAATTAGACAGCAGAAGAACAACAGCGTCAACAGAAACTAGACAGCATAAGAACAACAGCGTCAACAGAAACTAGATGATGGAAGAACAACAGCATCAACAGAAACCAGACAGCGGGAGACCAACAGTGTCAACAGAAACCAGAAAGCAGGAGAACAACAGCATCAACAGAAACCAGACAGCGGGAGAACAACAGCGTCAACAGAAACTCGACAGCGGAAGAACAACGGCGTCAACAGAAACTACACGGCGGAAGAACAACAGCGTCAACAGAAACTAGATGACGGAAGAACAACAGCATCAACAGAATCCAGACAGCGGGAGAACAACAGTGTGAACAGAAACCAGAAAGCGGGAGAACAACAGCATCAACAGAAACCAGACAGCTCGAGAACAACAGCGTCAACAAAAACGATACAACAGAAGAGCAACAGCGTCAACAGAAACTAGACAGTGGAAGAACAACAGCGTCAACAGAAACTAGATGGCAGAAGAAGAACAGCGTCAACAGAAACTAGACAGTGGAAGAACAACAGCGTCAAAAGAAACTAGACAGCGGAAGAAGAACAGCGTCAACAGAAACTATACAGCAGAAGAACAACAGCATCAACAGAAACTCAATAGCGGAAGAACAACAATGGCAACAGAAACTAGACAGCATAAGAACAACAGCGTCAACAGAAACTAGATGACAGAAGAACAACAGCATCAACAGATACCAGACAGCGGGAGAACAACAGTGTCAACAGAAACCAGAAAGCGGGAGAACAACAGCATCAACAGAAACCAGACAGCGGGAGAACAACAGCGTCAACAGAAACTCGACAGCGGAAGAACAATGGCGTCAACAGAAACTACACAGCGGAAGAACAACAGCGTCAACAGAAATTAGACAGCAGAAGAACAACAGCGTCAACAGAAACTAGACAGCATAAGAACAACAGCGTCAACAGAAACTAGATGAAGGAAGAACAACAGCATCAACAGAAACCAGACAGTGGGAGAACAACAGTGTCAACAGAAACCAGAAAGCGGGAGAACAACAGCATCAACAGAAACCAGACAGCGGGAGAACAACAGCGTCAACAGAAACTCGACAGCGGAAGAACAACGGCATCAACAGAAACTACACGGCGGAAGAACAACAGCATCAACAGAAACTAGACGATGGAAGAACAACAGCATCAACAGAATCCAGACAGCGGGAGAACAACAGTGTCAACAGAAACCAGAAAGCGGGAGAACAACAGCATCAACAGAAACCAGACAGTGGAAGAACAACAGCGTCAACAGAAACTAGATGGCAGAAGAAGAACAGCGTCAACAGAAACTAGACAGTGGAAGAACAACAGCGTCAAAAGAAACTAGACAGCGGAAGAAGAACAGCGTCAACAGAAACTATACAGCAGAAGAACAAGAGTGTCAACAGAAATTAGTCAGCAGAAGAACAACAGCGTCAACAGAGACTAGACGGCAGAAGAACAACAGCATAAACAGAAACCAGACAGCTGGAGAACAACAGCATCAAATGCAACTAGACAGGGGAAGAACAACAGCATCAACACAAACTAGACAGCGGAAGAACAACAGCGTCAACAGAAACCAGACAGCTCGAGAACAACAACACCAACAGAAACTAGACAGCGGAAGAACAACAGCATCAACACAAACTCGACAGTGGAAGAACAACAGCATCAACAGAAACTCGACAGTGGAAGAACAACAGGGTCAACAGAAACTAGACAGCGGAAGAACAACAGCATCAACAGAAATTAGACAGCGGCAGAACAACAGCGTCAACAGAAACTAGATGGCAGAAGAACAACAGCGTCAACAGAAACCAGACAGCCGAAGAACAACAGCGTCAAAAGAAACTAGACAGCGGAAGAACAACAGCATCAACAGAAACTAGACAGTGGAAGAACAACAGCGTCAACAGAAACTAGATGGCAGAAGAAGAACAGCGTCAACAGAAACTAGACAGTGGAAGAACAACAGCGTCAAAAGAAACTAGACAGCGGAAGAAGAACAGCGTCAACAGAAACTATACAGCAGAAGAACAAGAGTGTCAACAGAAATTAGTCAGCAGAAGAACAACAGCGTCAACAGATACTAGACGGCAGAAGAACAACAGCATCAACAGAAACCAGACAGCTGGAGAACAACAGCATCAAATGCAACTAGACAGCGGAAGAACAACAGCATCAACACAAACTA
The DNA here is from genome assembly GCF_964187855.1 of Myxine glutinosa. Taxonomy (NCBI): domain Eukaryota; kingdom Metazoa; phylum Chordata; class Myxini; order Myxiniformes; family Myxinidae; genus Myxine; species Myxine glutinosa. The sequence goes on along the minus strand of NC_136264.1, from coordinate 4,244,030 downwards.
GACAGCGGAAGAACAACAGCGTCAACAGAAACCAGACAGCTCGAGAACAACAACACCAACAGAAACTAGACAGCGGAAGAACAACAGCATCAACACAAACTCGACAGTGGAAGAACAACAGCATCAACAGAAACTCGACAGTGGAAGAACAACAGGGTCAACAGAAACTAGACAGCGGAAGAACAACAGCATCAACAGAAATTAGACAGCGGCAGAACAACAGCGTCAACAGAAACTAGATGGCAGAAGAACAACAGCGTCAACAGAAACCAGACAGCTGGAGAACAGCAGCATCAACAGAAACCAGACAGCCGAAGAACAACAGAGTCAACACAAACTAGACAGCGGAAGAACAACAGCGTCAACACAAACTCGACAGAGGAAGAACAACAGCGTCAACAGAAACTAGACAGCAGAAGAACAACAGCGTCAACAGAAACTCAATAGCGGAAGAACAACAATGGCAACAGAAACTAGACAGCATAAGAACAAGTGTCAACAGACATTGGACAGCAGAAGAACAACAACGTCAACAGAAACTAGACAGCATAAGAACAACAGCATCAACAGAAACTAGATGACAGAAGAACAACAGCATCAACAGAAACCAGACAGCGGGAGAACAACAGTGTCAACAGAAACCAGAAAGCAGGAGAACAACAGCATCAACAGAAACCAGACAGCGGGAGAACAACAGCGTCAACAGAAACTCGACAGCGGAAGAACAACGGCGTCAACAGAAACTACACAGCGGAAGAACAACAGCGTCAACAGAAATTAGACAGCAGAAGAACAACAGCGTCAACAGAAACTAGACAGCATAAGAACAACAGCGTCAACAGAAACTAGATGATGGAAGAACAACAGCATCAACAGAAACCAGACAGCGGGAGACCAACAGTGTCAACAGAAACCAGAAAGCAGGAGAACAACAGCATCAACAGAAACCAGACAGCGGGAGAACAACAGCGTCAACAGAAACTCGACAGCGGAAGAACAACGGCGTCAACAGAAACTACACGGCGGAAGAACAACAGCGTCAACAGAAACTAGATGACGGAAGAACAACAGCATCAACAGAATCCAGACAGCGGGAGAACAACAGTGTGAACAGAAACCAGAAAGCGGGAGAACAACAGCATCAACAGAAACCAGACAGCTCGAGAACAACAGCATCAACAGAAACTAGACAGCGGAAGAACAACAGCATCAACACAAACTCGACAGTGGAAGAACAATAGCGTCAACACAAACTTGACAGCGAAAGAACAACAGCGTCCACACAAAGTAGACAGCGGAGGAATTACAGCGTCAACAGAAACAAGAAAGCTCGAGAACAGCATCAACAGAAACAAGACAGCGGAAGAACAACAGCATCAACACAAACTCGACAGCAGAAGAACAACAGCAGCAATTGAAACTCGATAGCGGAAGAACAACAATGGCAACAGAAACTCGATAGCAGAAGAACAACAATGGCAACAGAAACTAGACAGAGTAAGAACAACAGCGTCAACAGAAACTAGACAGCAGAAGAACAGCAGCATCAACAGAAACTCGATAGCGGGAGAACAACAATGGCAACAGAAACTAGACAGCAGAAGAACAACAGCGTCAACAGAAACTGGACAGCAGAAGAACAACAGCGTCAACAGAAACTAGACAGTGGAAGAACAACAGCGTCAACAGAAACTAGATGGCAGAAGAAGAACAGCATCAACAGAAACTAGGCAGTGGAAGAACAACAGCATCAAAAGAAACTAGACAGCGGAAGAAGAACAGCGTCAACAGAAACTATACAGCAGAAGAACAAGAGTGTCAACAGAAATTAGTCAGCAGAAGAACAACAGCGTCAACAGAAACTAGACAGCAGAAGAACAACAGCATCAACAGAAACCAGACAGCTGGAGAACAACAGCATCAACAGAAACTAGACAGCGGAAGAACAACAGCATCAACACAAACTAGACAGCGGAAGAACAACAGCATCAACACAAACTAGACAGCGGAAGAACAACAGCGTCAACAGAAACCAGACAGCTCGAGAACAACAGCACCAACAGAAACTAGACAGCGGAAGAACAACAGCATCAACACAAACTCGACAGTGGAAGAACAACAGCATCAATAGAAACTCGACAGTGGAAGAACAACAGGGTCAACAGAAACTAGACAGCGGAAGAACAACAGCATCAACAGAAACTAGACAGCGGAAGAACAACAGCGTCAACAGAAACTGGACAGCAGAAGAACAACAGCGTCAACAGAAACTAGACAGTGGAAGAACAACAGCGTCAACAGAAACTAGATGGCAGAAGAAGAACAGCGTCAACAGAAACTAGGCAGTGGAAGAACAACAGCGTCAAAAGAAACTAGACAGCGGAAGAAGAACAGCGTCAACAGAAACTATACAGCAGAAGAACAAGAGTGTCAACAGAAATTAGTCAGCAGAAGAACAACAGCATCAACAGAAACTAGACGGCAGAAGAACAACAGCATCAACAGAAACCAGACAGCTGGAGAACAACAGCATCAACAGAAACTAGACAGCGGAAGAACAACAGCATCAACACAAACTAGACAGCGGAAGAACAACAGCGTCAACAGAAACCAGACAGCTCGAGAACAACAGCACCAACAGAAACTAGACAGCAGAAGAACAACAGCATCAACAGAAACTCGACAGTGGATGAACAACAGCATCAACAGAAACTCGACAGTGGAAGAACAACAGGGTCAACAGAAACTAGACAGCGGAAGAACAACAGCATCAACAGAAATTATTCAGCGGAAGAACAACAGCGTCAACAAAAACTATACAACAGAAGAGCAACAGCGTCAACAGAAACTAGACAGTGGAAGAACAACAGCGTCAACAGAAACTAGATGGCAGAAGAAGAACAGCGTCAACAGAAACTAGACAGTGGAAGAACAACAGCGTCAAAAGAAACTAGACAGCGGAAGAAGAACAGCGTCAACAGAAACTATACAGAAGAAGAACAACAGCATCAACAGAAACTCAATAGCGGAAGAACAACAATGGCAACAGAAACTAGACAGCATAAGAACAACAGCGTCAACAGAAACTAGATGACAGAAGAACAACAGCATCAACAGATACCAGACAGCGGGAGAACAACAGTGTCAACAGAAACCAGAAAGCGGGAGAACAACAGCATCAACAGAAACCAGACAGCGGGAGAACAACAGCGTCAACAGAAACTCGACAGCGGAAGAACAATGGCGTCAACAGAAACTACACAGCGGAAGAACAACAGCGTCAACAGAAATTAGACAGCAGAAGAACAACAGCGTCAACAGAAACTAGACAGCATAAGAACAACAGCGTCAACAGAAACTAGATGAAGGAAGAACAACAGCATCAACAGAAACCAGACAGTGGGAGAACAACAGTGTCAACAGAAACCAGAAAGCGGGAGAACAACAGCATCAACAGAAACCAGACAGCGGGAGAACAACAGCGTCAACAGAAACTCGACAGCGGAAGAACAACGGCATCAACAGAAACTACACGGCGGAAGAACAACAGCATCAACAGAAACTAGACGATGGAAGAACAACAGCATCAACAGAATCCAGACAGTGGGAGAACAACAGTGTCAACAGAAACCAGAAAGCGGGAGAACAACAGCATCAACAGAAACCAGACAGTGGAAGAACAACAGCGTCAACAGAAACTAGATGGCAGAAGAAGAACAGCGTCAACAGAAACTAGACAGTGGAAGAACAACAGCGTCAAAAGAAACTAGACAGCGGAAGAAGAACAGCGTCAACAGAAACTATACAGCAGAAGAACAAGAGTGTCAACAGAAATTAGTCAGCAGAAGAACAACAGCGTCAACAGAGACTAGACGGCAGAAGAACAACAGCATAAACAGAAACCAGACAGCTGGAGAACAACAGCATCAAATGCAACTAGACAGGGGAAGAACAACAGCATCAACACAAACTAGACAGCGGAAGAACAACAGCGTCAACAGAAACCAGACAGCTCGAGAACAACAACACCAACAGAAACTAGACAGCGGAAGAACAACAGCATCAACACAAACTCGACAGTGGAAGAACAACAGCATCAACAGAAACTCGACAGTGGAAGAACAACAGGGTCAACAGAAACTAGACAGCGGAAGAACAACAGCATCAACAGAAATTAGACAGCGGCAGAACAACAGCGTCAACAGAAACTAGATGGCAGAAGAACAACAGCGTCAACAGAAACCAGACAGCCGAAGAACAACAGCGTCAAAAGAAACTAGACAGCGGAAGAACAACAGCATCAACAGAAACTAGACAGTGGAAGAACAACAGCGTCAACAGAAACTAGATGGCAGAAGAAGAACAGCGTCAACAGAAACTAGACAGTGGAAGAACAACAGCGTCAAAAGAAACTAGACAGCGGAAGAAGAACAGCGTCAACAGAAACTATACAGCAGAAGAACAAGAGTGTCAACAGAAATTAGTCAGCAGAAGAACAACAGCGTCAACAGATACTAGACGGCAGAAGAACAACAGCATCAACAGAAACCAGACAGCTGGAGAACAACAGCATCAAATGCAACTAGACAGCGGAAGAACAACAGCATCAACACAAACTAGACAGCGGAAGAACAACAGCGTCAACAGAAACCAGACAGCTCGAGAACAACAACACCAACAGAAACTAGACAGCGGAAGAACAACAGCATCAACACAAACTCGACAGTGGAAGAACAACAGCATCAACAGAAACTCGACAGTGGAAGAACAACAGGGTCAACAGAAACTAGACAGCGGAAGAACAACAGCATCAACAGAAATTAGACAGCGGCAGAACAACAGCGTCAACAGAAACTAGATGGCAGAAGAACAACAGCGTCAACAGAAACCAGACAGCTGGAGAACAGCAGCATCAACAGAAACCAGACAGCCGAAGAACAACAGAGTCAACACAAACTAGACAGCGGAAGAACAACAGCGTCAACACAAACTCGACAGAGGAAGAACAACAGCGTCAACAGAAACTAGACAGCAGAAGAACAACAGCGTCAACAGAAACTCAATAGCGGAAGAACAACAATGGCAACAGAAACTAGACAGCATAAGAACAAGTGTCAACAGACATTGGACAGCAGAAGAACAACAACGTCAACAGAAACTAGACAGCATAAGAACAACAGCATCAACAGAAACTAGATGACAGAAGAACAACAGCATCAACAGAAACCAGACAGCGGGAGAACAACAGTGTCAACAGAAACCAGAAAGCAGGAGAACAACAGCATCAACAGAAACCAGACAGCGGGAGAACAACAGCGTCAACAGAAACTCGACAGCGGAAGAACAACGGCGTCAACAGAAACTACACGGCGGAAGAACAACAGCGTCAACAGAAACTAGATGACGGAAGAACAACAGCATCAACAGAATCCAGACAGCGGGAGAACAACAGTGTGAACAGAAACCAGAAAGCGGGAGAACAACAGCATCAACAGAAACCAGACAGCTCGAGAACAACAGCGTCAACAAAAACGATACAACAGAAGAGCAACAGCGTCAACAGAAACTAGACAGTGGAAGAACAACAGCGTCAACAGAAACTAGATGGCAGAAGAAGAACAGCGTCAACAGAAACTAGACAGTGGAAGAACAACAGCGTCAAAAGAAACTAGACAGCGGAAGAAGAACAGCGTCAACAGAAACTATACAGCAGAAGAACAACAGCATCAACAGAAACTCAATAGCGGAAGAACAACAATGGCAACAGAAACTAGACAGCATAAGAACAACAGCGTCAACAGAAACTAGATGACAGAAGAACAACAGCATCAACAGATACCAGACAGCGGGAGAACAACAGTGTCAACAGAAACCAGAAAGCGGGAGAACAACAGCATCAACAGAAACCAGACAGCGGGAGAACAACAGCGTCAACAGAAACTCGACAGCGGAAGAACAATGGCGTCAACAGAAACTACACAGCGGAAGAACAACAGCGTCAACAGAAATTAGACAGCAGAAGAACAACAGCGTCAACAGAAACTAGACAGCATAAGAACAACAGCGTCAACAGAAACTAGATGAAGGAAGAACAACAGCATCAACAGAAACCAGACAGTGGGAGAACAACAGTGTCAACAGAAACCAGAAAGCGGGAGAACAACAGCGTCAACAGAAACTCGACAGCGGAAGAACAACGGCATCAACAGAAACTACACGGCGGAAGAACAACAGCATCAACAGAAACTAGACGATGGAAGAACAACAGCATCAACAGAATCCAGACAGCGGGAGAACAACAGTGTCAACAGAAACCAGAAAGCGGGAGAACAACAGCATCAACAGAAACCAGACAGTGGAAGAACAACAGCGTCAACAGAAACTAGATGGCAGAAGAAGAACAGCGTCAACAGAAACTAGACAGTGGAAGAACAACAGCGTCAAAAGAAACTAGACAGCGGAAGAAGAACAGCGTCAACAGAAACTATACAGCAGAAGAACAAGAGTGTCAACAGAAATTAGTCAGCAGAAGAACAACAGCGTCAACAGAGACTAGACGGCAGAAGAACAACAGCATAAACAGAAACCAGACAGCTGGAGAACAACAGCATCAAATGCAACTAGACAGGGGAAGAACAACAGCATCAACACAAACTAGACAGCGGAAGAACAACAGCGTCAACAGAAACCAGACAGCTCGAGAACAACAACACCAACAGAAACTAGACAGCGGAAGAACAACAGCATCAACACAAACTCGACAGTGGAAGAACAACAGCATCAACAGAAACTCGACAGTGGAAGAACAACAGGGTCAACAGAAACTAGACAGCGGAAGAACAACAGCATCAACAGAAATTAGACAGCGGCAGAACAACAGCGTCAACAGAAACTAGATGGCAGAAGAACAACAGCGTCAACAGAAACCAGACAGCCGAAGAACAACAGCGTCAAAAGAAACTAGACAGCGGAAGAACAACAGCATCAACAGAAACTAGACAGTGGAAGAACAACAGCGTCAACAGAAACTAGATGGCAGAAGAAGAACAGCGTCAACAGAAACTAGACAGTGGAAGAACAACAGCGTCAAAAGAAACTAGACAGCGGAAGAAGAACAGCGTCAACAGAAACTATACAGCAGAAGAACAAGAGTGTCAACAGAAATTAGTCAGCAGAAGAACAACAGCGTCAACAGATACTAGACGGCAGAAGAACAACAGCATCAACAGAAACCAGACAGCTGGAGAACAACAGCATCAAATGCAACTAGACAGCGGAAGAACAACAGCATCAACACAAACTAGACAGCGGAAGAACAACAGCGTCAACAGAAACCAGACAGCTCGAGAACAACAACACCAACAGAAACTAGACAGCGGAAGAACAACAGCATCAACACAAACTCGACAGTGGAAGAACAACAGCATCAACAGAAACTCGACAGTGGAAGAACAACAGGGTCAACAGAAACTAGACAGCGGAAGAACAACAGCATCAACAGAAATTAGACAGCGGCAGAACAACAGCGTCAACAGAAACTAGATGGCAGAAGAACAACAGCGTCAACAGAAACCAGACAGCTGGAGAACAGCAGCATCAACAGAAACCAGACAGCCGAAGAACAACAGAGTCAACACAAACTAGACAGCGGAAGAACAACAGCGTCAACACAAACTCGACAGAGGAAGAACAACAGCATCAACAGAAACTAGACAGCAGAAGAACAACAGCGTCAACAGAAACTCAATAGCGGAAGAACAACAATGGCAACAGAAACTAGACAGCATAAGAACAAGTGTCAACAGACATTGGACAGCAGAAGAACAACAACGTCAACAGAAACTAGACAGCATAAGAACAACAGCATCAACAGAAACTAGATGACAGAAGAACAACAGCATCAACAGAAACCAGACAGCGGGAGAACAACAGTGTCAACAGAAACCAGAAAGCAGGAGAACAACAGCATCAACAGAAACCAGACAGCGGGAGAACAACAGCGTCAACAGAAACTCGACAGCGGAAGAACAACGGCGTCAACAGAAACTACACAGCGGAAGAACAACAGCGTCAACAGAAATTAGACAGCAGAAGAACAACAGCGTCAACAGAAACTAGACAGCATAAGAACAACAGCGTCAACAGAAACTAGATGATGGAAGAACAACAGCATCAACAGAAACCAGACAGCGGGAGACCAACAGTGTCAACAGAAACCAGAAAGCAGGAGAACAACAGCATCAACAGAAACCAGACAGCGGGAGAACAACAGCGTCAACAGAAACTCGACAGCGGAAGAACAACGGCGTCAACAGAAACTACACGGCGGAAGAACAACAGCGTCAACAGAAACTAGATGGCAGAAGAACAACAGCGTCAACAGAAACCAGACAGCCGAAGAACAACAGCGTCAAAAGAAACTAGACAGCGGAAGAACAACAGCATCAACAGAAACTAGACAGTGGAAGAACAACAGCGTCAACAGAAACTAGATGGCAGAAGAAGAACAGCGTCAACAGAAACTAGACAGTGGAAGAACAACAGCGTCAAAAGAAACTAGACAGCGGAAGAAGAACAGCGTCAACAGAAACTATACAGCAGAAGAACAAGAGTGTCAACAGAAATTAGTCAGCAGAAGAACAACAGCGTCAACAGATACTAGACGGCAGAAGAACAACAGCATCAACAGAAACCAGACAGCTGGAGAACAACAGCATCAAATGCAACTAGACAGCGGAAGAACAACAGCATCAACACAAACTAGACAGCGGAAGAACAACAGCGTCAACAGAAACCAGACAGCTCGAGAACAACAACACCAACAGAAACTAGACAGCGGAAGAACAACAGCATCAACACAAACTCGACAGTGGAAGAACAACAGCATCAACAGAAACTCGACAGTGGAAGAACAACAGGGTCAACAGAAACTAGACAGCGGAAGAACAACAGCATCAACAGAAATTAGACAGCGGCAGAACAACAGCGTCAACAGAAACTAGATGGCAGAAGAACAACAGCGTCAACAGAAACCAGACAGCTGGAGAACAGCAGCATCAACAGAAACCAGACAGCCGAAGAACAACAGAGTCAACACAAACTAGACAGCGGAAGAACAACAGCGTCAACACAAACTCGACAGAGGAAGAACAACAGCATCAACAGAAACTAGACAGCAGAAGAACAACAGCGTCAACAGAAACTCAATAGCGGAAGAACAACAATGGCAACAGAAACTAGACAGCATAAGAACAAGTGTCAACAGACATTGGACAGCAGAAGAACAACAACGTCAACAGAAACTAGACAGCATAAGAACAACAGCATCAACAGAAACTAGATGACAGAAGAACAACAGCATCAACAGAAACCAGACAGCGGGAGAACAACAGTGTCAACAGAAACCAGAAAGCAGGAGAACAACAGCATCAACAGAAACCAGACAGCGGGAGAACAACAGCGTCAACAGAAACTCGACAGCGGAAGAACAACGGCGTCAACAGAAACTACACAGCGGAAGAACAACAGCGTCAACAGAAATTAGACAGCAGAAGAACAACAGCGTCAACAGAAACTAGACAGCATAAGAACAACAGCGTCAACAGAAACTAGATGATGGAAGAACAACAGCATCAACAGAAACCAGACAGCGGGAGACCAACAGTGTCAACAGAAACCAGAAAGCAGGAGAACAACAGCATCAACAGAAACCAGACAGCGGGAGAACAACAGCGTCAACAGAAACTCGACAGCGGAAGAACAACGGCGTCAACAGAAACTACACGGCGGAAGAACAACAGCGTCAACAGAAACTAGATGACGGAAGAACAACAGCATCAACAGAATCCAGACAGCGGGAGAACAACAGTGTGAACAGAAACCAGAAAGCGGGAGAACAACAGCATCAACAGAAACCAGACAGCTCGAGAACAACAGCATCAACAGAAACTAGACAGCGGAAGAACAACAGCATCAACACAAACTCGACAGTGGAAGAACAATAGCGTCAACACAAACTTGACAGCGAAAGAACAACAGCGTCCACACAAAGTAGACAGCGGAGGAATTACAGCGTCAACAGAAACAAGAAAGCTCGAGAACAGCATCAACAGAAACAAGACAGCGGAAGAACAACAGCATCAACACAAACTCGACAGCAGAAGAACAACAGCAGCAATTGAAACTCGATAGCGGAAGAACAACAATGGCAACAGAAACTCGATAGCAGAAGAACAACAATGGCAACAGAAACTAGACAGAGTAAGAACAACAGCGTCAACAGAAACTAGACAGCAGAAGAACAGCAGCATCAACAGAAACTCGATAGCGGGAGAACAACAATGGCAACAGAAACTAGACAGCAGAAGAACAACAGCGTCAACAAAAACTAGATGACGGAAGAAAAACAGCGTCAACAGAAACAAGACGGCAGAAGAACAACAGCGTCAACAGAAATTAGACAGCAGAAGAACAACAACGTCAACAGAAACTAGGCATCAGAAGAACAACAGCATCAACAGAAACTAGAGAGTGTAAGAACAACATCATCAACAGAAATTAGACAGATGAAGAACAACAGCATCACCATAAATCACGCAGCATAAGATCAACAGCATCAACAAAAAACTAGAGAGCGGAAGAACAACATCATCAACAGAACGAGACAGATGAAGAACAACAGCATCAACATAAATCACACAGCAGGAGAACATCAGCATCAACAGAAACTAGACAGCAGAAGAACAACAGCGTCAAAAAAAACTAGACAGCAGAAGAACAACAAAGTCAACAGAAACTAGACAGCGGAAGAACAACAGCGTCAACAGAAACTGGACAGCAGAAGAACAACAGCGTCAACAGAAACTAGACAGTGGAAGAACAACAGCGTCAACAGAAACTAGATGGCAGAAGAAGAACAGCATCAACAGAAACTAGGCAGTGGAAGAACAACAGCATCAAAAGAAACTAGACAGCGGAAGAAGAACAGCGTCAACAGAAACTATACAGCAGAAGAACAAGAGTGTCAACAGAAATTAGTCAGCAGAAGAACAACAGCGTCAACAGAAACTAGACAGCAGAAGAACAACAGCATCAACAGAAACCAGACAGCTGGAGAACAACAGCATCAACAGAAACTAGACAGCGGAAGAACAACAGCATCAACACAAACTAGACAGCGGAAGAACAACAGCGTCAACAGAAACCAGACAGCTCGAGAACAACAGCACCAACAGAAACTAGACAGCGGAAGAACAACAGCATCAACACAAACTCGACAGTGGAAGAACAACAGCATCAATAGAAACTCGACAGTGGAAGAACAACAGGGTCAACAGAAACTAGACAGCGGAAGAACAACAGCATCAACAGAAACTAGACAGCGGAAGAACAACAGCGTCAACAGAAACTGGACAGCAGAAGAACAACAGCGTCAACAGAAACTAGACAGTGGAAGAACAACAGCGTCAACAGAAACTAGATGGCAGAAGAAGAACAGCGTCAACAGAAACTAGGCAGTGGAAGAACAACAGCGTCAAAAGAAACTAGACAGCGGAAGAAGAACAGCGTCAACAGAAACTATACAGCAGAAGAACAAGAGTGTCAACAGAAATTAGTCAGCAGAAGAACAACAGCATCAACAGAAACTAGACGGCAGAAGAACAACAGCATCAACAGAAACCAGACAGCTGGAGAACAACAGCATCAACAGAAACTAGACAGCGGAAGAACAACAGCATCAACACAAACTAGACAGCGGAAGAACAACAGCGTCAACAGAAACCAGACAGCTCGAGAACAACAGCACCAACAGAAACTAGACAGCAGAAGAACAACAGCATCAACAGAAACTCGACAGTGGATGAACAACAGCATCAACAGAAACTCGACAGTGGAAGAACAACAGGGTCAACAGAAACTAGACAGCGGAAGAACAACAGCATCAACAGAAATTATTCAGCGGAAGAACAACAGCGTCAACAAAAACTATACAACAGAAGAGCAACAGCGTCAACAGAAACTAGACAGTGGAAGAACAACAGCGTCAACAGAAACTAGATGGCAGAAGAAGAACAGCGTCAACAGAAACTAGACAGTGGAAGAACAACAGCGTCAAAAGAAACTAGACAGCGGAAGAAGAACAGCGTCAACAGAAACTATACAGAAGAAGAACAACAGCATCAACAGAAACTCAATAGCGGAAGAACAACAATGGCAACAGAAACTAGACAGCATAAGAACAACAGCGTCAACAGAAACTAGATGACAGAAGAACAACAGCATCAACAGATACCAGACAGCGGGAGAACAACAGTGTCAACAGAAACCAGAAAGCGGGAGAACAACAGCATCAACAGAAACCAGACAGCGGGAGAACAACAGCGTCAACAGAAACTCGACAGCGGAAGAACAATGGCGTCAACAGAAACTACACAGCGGAAGAACAACAGCGTCAACAGAAATTAGACAGCAGAAGAACAACAGCGTCAACAGAAACTAGACAGCATAAGAACAACAGCGTCAACAGAAACTAGATGAAGGAAGAACAACAGCATCAACAGAAACCAGACAGTGGGAGAACAACAGTGTCAACAGAAACCAGAAAGCGGGAGAACAACAGCATCAACAGAAACCAGACAGCGGGAGAACAACAGCGTCAACAGAAACTCGACAGCGCAAGAACAACGGCATCAACAGAAACTACATGGCGGAAGAACAACAGCGTCAACAGAAACTAGACGATGGAAGAACAACAGCATCAACAGAATCCAGACAGCGGGAGAACAACAGTGTCAACAGAAACCAGAAAGCGGGAGAACAACAGCATCAACAGCATCAACAGAAACTAGACAGCGGAAGAACAACAGCATCAACACAAACTCGACAGTGGAAGAACAATAGCGTCAACACAAACTAGACAGCGAAAGAACAACAGCGTCCACACAAAGCAGAGAGTGGAAGAATTACAGCGTCAACAGAAACAAGACAGCTCGAGAACAACAGCATCAACAGAAACAAGACAGCGGCAGAACAACAGCATCAACACAAACTCGACAGCAGAAGAAAAGCAGCATCAACTGAAAGTCGATAGCGGAAGAACAACAATGGCAACAGAAACTCGATAGCGGAAGAACAACAATGGCAACAGAAAGTAGACAGAGCAAGAACAACAGCGTCAACAGAAACTAGACAGCAGAAGAACAGCAGCATCAACAGAAACTCGATAGCGGAAGAACAACAATGGCAACAGAAAGTAGACAGCAGAAGAACAACAGCGTCAACAAAAACTAGATGATGGAAGAAAAACAGCATCAACATAAACCAGACAGCGGGAGAACAACAGCGTCAAAAGAAACCCGACAGCGGGAGAACAACAGCATCAACAGAAACCAGACAGCGGGAGAACAACAGCATCAACAGAAACTAGACAGAGTAAGAACAACAGCGTCCACAGAAACCAGACAGCATAAGAACAACAGTTTCAACAGACATTAGACAGCAGAAGATCAACAATGTCAACAGAAACCAGACAGCGGAAGAACAACAGCGTCAACAGAAACTAGACGATGGAAGAACAACAGCATCAACAGAAACCAGACAGTGCGAGAACATCAGCGTCAACAGAAACTCGACAGCGGAAGAACAACGGCGTCAACAGAAACTAAACGGTGGAAGAACAACAGCGTCAACAGAAACTAGACAGCAGAAGAACACCAGTGTCAACAGAAACCAGACAGCGGGAGAACAACAGCATAAACAGAAACCAGACAGCGGGAGAACAACAGCGTCAACAGAAATTAGACAGCAGAAGAACAACAACGTCAACAGAAACTAGGCATCAGAAGAACAACAGCATCAACAGAAACTAGAGAGTGTAAGAACAACATCATCAACAGAAACTAGACAGATGAAGAACAACAGCATCACCATAAATCACGCAGCAGAAGATCAACAGCATCAACAAAAAACTAGAGAGCGGAAGAACAACATCATCAACAGAAACGAGACAGATGAAGAACAGCATCAACATAAATCACACAGCAGTAGAACATCAGCATCAACAGAAACTAAACAGCAGAAGAACAACAGCGTCAACAAAAACTATACAACAGAAGAGCAACAAAGTCAACAGAAACTAGACAGCGGAAGAACAACAGCGTCAACAGAAACTGGACAGCAGAAGAACAACAGCGTCAACAGAAACTAGACAGTGGAAGAACAACAGCGTCAACAGAAACTAGATGGCAGAAGAAGAACAGCGTCAACAGAAACTAGACAGTGGAAGAACAACAGCGTCAAAAGAAACTAGACAGCGGAAGAAGAACAGCGTCAACAGAAACTATACAGCAGAAGAACAAGAGTGTCAACAGAAATTAGTCAGCAGAAGAACAACAGCGTCAACAGACTAGACGGCAGAAGAACAACAGCATCAACAGAAACCAGACAGCTGGAGAACAACAGCATCAACAGAAACTAGACAGCAGAAGAACAACAGCATCAACACAAACTAGACAGCGGAAGAAGAACAGCGTCAACAGAAACCAGACAGCTCGAGAACAACAGCACCAACAGAAACTAGACAGCAGAAGAACAACAGCATCAACACAAACTCGACAGTGGAAGAACAACAGCATCAACAGAAACTCGACAGTGGAAGAACAACAGGGTCAACAGAAACTAGACCGTGGAAGAACAACAGCATCAACAGAAATTAGTCAGCGGAAGAACAACAGCGTCAACAGAAACTAGATGGCAGAAGAACAACAGCGTCAACAGAAACCAGACGGCTGGAGAACAGCAGCATCAACAGAAACCAGACAGCCGAAGAACAACAGAGTCAACGCAAACTAGACAGCGGAAGAACAACAGCGTCAACACAAACTCGACAGAGGAAGAACAACAGCGTCAACAAAAACTAGACAGCAGAAGAACAACAGCATCAACAGAAACTCAATAGCGGAAGAACAACAATGGCAACAGAAACTAGACAGCATAAGAACAACAGCGTCAACAGAAACTAGATGACAGAAGAACAACAGCATCAACAGATACCAGACAGCGGGAGAACAACAGTGTCAACAGAAACCAGAAAGCGGGAGAACAACAGCATCAACAGAAACCAGACAGCGGGAGAACAACAGCGTCAACAGAAACTCGACAGCGGAAGAACAATGGCGTCAACAGAAACTACACAGCGGAAGAACAACAGCGTCAACAGAAATTAGACAGCAGAAGAACAACAGCGTCAACAGAAACTAGACAGCTTAAGAACAACAGCGTCAACAGAAACTAGATGAAGGAAGAACAACAGCATCAACAGAAACCAGACAGTGGGAGAACAACAGTGTCAACAGAAACCAGAAAGCGGGAGAACAACAGCATCAACAGAAACCAGACAGCGGGAGAACAACAGCGTCAACAGAAACTCGACAGCGGAAGAACAACGGCATCAACAGAAACTACACGGCGGAAGAACAACAGCGTCAACAGAAACTAGACGATGGAAGAACAACAGCATCAACAGAATCCAGACAGCGGGAGAACAACAGTGTCAACAGAAACCAGAAAGCGGGAGAACAACAGCATCAACAGAAACCAGACAGCTCGAGAACAACAGCATCAACAGAAACTAGACAGCAGAAGAACAACAGCATCAACACAAACTCGACAGTGGAAGAACAATAGCGTCAACACAAACTAGACAGCGAAAGAACAACAGCGTCCACACAAAGCAGACAGTGGAAGAATTACAGCGTCAACAGAAACAAGACAGCTCGAGAACAACAGCATCAACAGAAACAAGACAGCGGCAGAACAACAGCATAAACACAAACTCGACAGCAGAAGAACAACAGCATCAACTGAAACTCGATAGCGGAAGAACAACAATGGCAACAGAAACTCGATAGCGGAAGAACAACAATGGCAACAGAAACTAGACAGAGCAAGAACAACAGCGTCAACAGAAACTAGACAGCAGAAGAACAGCAGCATCAACAGAAACTCGATAGCGGAAGAACAACAATGGCAACAGAAAGTAGACAGCAGAAGAACAACAGCGTCAACAAAAACTAGATGACGGAAGAAAAACAGCATCAACATGAACCAGACAGCGGGAGAACAACAGCGTCAAAAGAAACCCGACAGCGGGAGAACAACAGCATCAACAGAAACCAGACACCGGGAGAACAACAGCATCAACAGAAACTAGACAGATTAAGAACAACAGCATCAACAGAAACCAGACAGCAGAAGATCAACAATGTCAACAGAAACCAGACAGCGGAAGAACAACAGCGTCAACAGAAACTAGACGATGGAAGAACAACAGCATCAACAGAAACCAGACAGTGCGAGAACAACAGCGTCAACAGAAACTCGACAGTGGAAGAACAACGGCGTCAACAGAAACTAAACGGTGGAAGAACAACAGCGTCAACAGAAACTAGACAGCAGAAGAACACCAGTGTCAACAGAAACCAGACAGCGGGAGAACAACAGCATAAACAGAAACCAGACAGCGGGAGAACAACAGCGTCAACAGAAACTAGACAGCTCGAGACCAACAGCATCAACAGAAACTAGACAGCGGAAGAACAACAGCATCAACACAAACTCGACAGTGGAAGAATAATAGTGTCAGCAGAAACTAGACAGAGTAAGAACAACAGCATCAACACAAACTGGACAGCTGAAGAACAACAGCTTCCACACAAAGTAGACAGCGGAGGAATAAAAGCGTCAACAGAAACCAGACAGCTCGAGAACAACAGCATCAACAGAAACAAGACAGCGGAAGAACAACAGCGTCAACACAAACTCGACAGCAGAAGAACAACAGCATCAAGTGAAACTCGATAGCGGAAGAACAACAATGGCAACAGAAACTAGACAGAGTAAGAACAACAGCATCAACAGAAACTACACAGCAGAAGAAAAACAGCGTCAACAGAAACTCGATAGCAGAATAACAACAATGGCAACAGAAACTAGACAGCATAAGAACAACAGTGTCAACAGAAATTAGACAGCAGAAGAACAACAACGTCAACAGAAACTAGACAGCAGAAGAACAACAGCATCAACAGAAACCAGACAGCGGGAGAACAACAGCGTCAAAACAAACCCGACAGCAGGAGAACAACAGCATCAACAGAAACCAGACAGTGGGAGAAGAACAGCGTCAACAGAAACTCCACAGTGGAAGAACAACAATGTCAACAGAAACTAGACAGCAGAAGAACAACATCATCAACAGAAACTTGATAGCGGAAGAACAACAATGGCAACAGAAACTAGACAGCATAAGAACAGTGTCAACAGAAATTAGACAGCAGAACAACAACGTCAACAGAAACTAGAGAGCATAAGAACAACAGCGTCAACAGAAACCAGACAGCGGGAGAACAAGAGCACCAACAGAAACTCGACAGCGGAAGAACAACAGCATCAACAGAAACTAGACAGCAGAAGAACACCCGTGTCAACAGAAACCAAACAGCTTGAGAACAACAGCATCAACAGAAACTAGACAGCGGAAGACCAACAGCATCAACACAAACTCGACAGCGGAAGAACAACAGCATCAACAGAAACCAGACAGCTCGAGAACAACAGCATCAACAGAAACAAGACAGCGGAAGAACAACAGCGTCAACACAAACTCGACAGCAGAAGAACAACAGCGTCAACAGAAACTCGATAGCGGAAGAACAACAATGGCAACAGAAACGAGACAGAGTAAGAACAACAGCATCAACAGAAACTAGACAGCAGAAGAACAATAGCGTCACCAGAAACTCGAATGCGGAAGAACATCAATGGCAACATAAACTTGACCGCAGAAGAACAACAGTGTCAACGGAAATTAGACAGCAGAAGAACAACAATATCAACAGAAACTAGACAGCAGAAGAACAACAGCGTCAACAGAAACTAGACAATGGAGGAACAACAGGAGCAACAGAAACCAGACAGCGGGAGAACAACAGCATCAACAGAAACCAGACAGCAGGAGAACAACATCGTCAAAAGAAACGAGACAGAGTAAGAATAACAGCGTCACCACAAACTCGACAGTGGAAAAACAACAACGTCAACAGAAACTAGACAGAGAAAGAACAACAGCGTCAACAGAAACTCGACGGCGGAAGAACAACAATGGCAACAGAAACTAGACAGCACAAGAACAACAGTGTCAACAGAAATTAGACAGCAGAAAAACAACAACGTCAACAGAAACCAGACAGCAGAAGAACACCAGTGTCAAAAGAAACCAGACAGCTCGAGAACAACAGCATCAACAGAAACTAGACATTGGAAGAACAACAGCATCAACACAAACTCGACAGCAGAAGAACAACAGCGTCAACAGAAACTAGACAGAGTAAGAACAACATCGTCAACACAAACTAGACAGCGGAAGAACAACAGCGTCAACACAAACTAGACAGCGGAAGAACAGCAGCATCAACAGAAACCAGACAGGCCGAGAACAACAGCATCAACAGAAACGAGACAGCAGGAGAACAACAGCATCAACAGAAACTAGACAGCGGAAGAACAACAGCGTCAACAAAAACTCGATAGCGGAATAACAACAGCGTCAACAGAAATTAGACAGTAGAAGAACAGCAGCCTTAACAGAAACCAGACAGTGGAGAACAACAGCGTCAACAGAAACCAGACAGCGGGAGAACAACAGCGTCAACAGAAACCAGACAGAGGGAGAACAACAGTGTCAACAGAAACCCGACAGCAGAAGAACAACGGCATCAAAAGATACTACACGGCGGAAGAACAACAGCATCAACAGAAACAAGACGGCGGAAGAAGACCAGCTTCAACAGAATGTAGACGGCGGAAGAAGCTCAGCTTCAACATAATGTCGACGGCGGAAGAACAACAGCGTCAACATAAACCAGACGGCGGAAGTACAACAGCGTCAACAGAAACGAGACGGCAGAAGAACAACAGCGTCAACAGAAACCAGACGGCGGAAGTACAACAGCATCAACAGAAACTAGACGGCAGAAGAACAACAGCGTCAACAGAAACTAGACGGCAGAAGAACAACAGCGTCAACAGAAACTAGACGGCAGAAGAACAACAGCGTCAACAGAAACCAGAGAGAGAGAGAGACAGAGAGACAGAGAGACAGAGAGACAGAGAGACATTTGACATTTCGTTCCTCTTTATTACTGGGAAGTCAGTGTACATGATGAAAAGTCATACGACACATTTCATATAAATAAGGATGGGGGTTACATGAGGGCAAGGACTAGAATTTACAAATGAACTTGGAGGACACCATCAACCAAACTGCAAAGGGATTCCTTCACGCACCATCACTGTGAGAAGAGCGTACATTCAATGAATTCAAGCTCCCGATGTAAACGAGACGTAACTAGACCTTTGAAAATCATAAAAACATCATCATCAGATAAAAGTGGTGCACGAATGGTTTGCATTTTGTGCTTTCTTGATAAATAAATAGCAAGTTTTGCCTCCGCAAACAGATAGTTGGCTAAAATACATTCTTCTTTACACCGGTAAGAAAAATTAAAGCCAAATATAAAAACACAATGTGTGAAAACCAAGCCTAGCCCTTCAATCACACGTGATAAAACTGAAAAAAGAGGAGCCAACCTCGTACATTCAATAAAAGCATGAAAAACAGTTTCAGGGACATCACAGAAGGGACACATTTCCGAGTTGTCAGGGCATATGTGGTGAGATAAAACGTTTGAAGATAAAATATAATGTGCCAGTCACCATTGCAGGTCCCCAGTGCGTTTGACAATGGGTGCCCTATACATGGTGAGCCATTTGATTGTTGCGGCAGCGCCAATTTGGAGCAGAGGTCTCCAGTGTGTTTGAGGTTCTGTCGGTTTACAGGGAACAAGAATTCCAACACACATGGAATAAACAGAAGATTTCTCCATTGTATTAAAAGGAATAAGACCTTGGAAAGAGATTAAAAGTTTTGGAAAGGGGCATTGTGACAAAGAGGGGTTAGCTTCCACCAGTGGGTCCCATTTTAGCCCGGTTTGTTTAAAAAGGTGTAAAATCAGAGAGAAGATCCTCCCAATGACTCTGATAGAACGAACACCAGTAGCCACAGCAACGTCAGCTGCTGACTTCCATTTATGGAGAAAAGGGTCTCAAAAGTTTTTGACCTTAGTGCAATCAATATCAATGAATTTTTGCATAAAAGATCGGTCACTACAGACCCGTTTAAAAACTGGGTTTAAAAAGACTGGCTCATTTAAAAACATTGGGAGGGAATAATCACATGCATCACGCTGAAATTGAATCGCCTGCCATGCTTCCAGCATGCTCCTGTAGAATAGGGGGACCAAAGTTAAGTCAATGTTCTTGATGTTGATGAGAAAGTTGCTGGTCAAAACCAAGTTTTCCGGCTTGCCTAAGTAGGCAGTGAGCAAAAGCTTTCCACGGGACATCCGTGTACAAGAGCCGGCGTAGTGAGAGGAGGCGAAAAGCCATCACCTTACTGTTGACATCGACCAACCCCTGTCCACCTTCAGCAACGGGCAGGCTTAGCACGCCTGACCGGAGCCAGTGTTTCCCCCCCCCCCCCCAAAAGTCAATGAAAACACTTGAGAGTTTTTTGAGAATAAAAGCTGGGGCTTGTAGTGCCTTAAGCTTATGCCACAGCATTGATGCCGCAAGATTGTTTATTATCAGGGTGCGACCCCGATAAGAGAGCTGATTCAGTAAACCTTTCCATTTTAGAAGCCGCTGCTCAGTTTTAGTTATAAGTGTTTCCCAGTTCTTCGAGACGAAGTCCGGAGTGCCAAGAGAGACCCCGAGATAGTGTATCCCGTCTCGTGCCCACACAAGCTGGCCGGGCAAGGTTGGAGGAGGGGCGTCACTTGGCGGACCCAAGTAGAGAGCATTGCTCTTGAGCCAGTTGATTTTTGCAGAGCTTGCTGAGCTAAACTCCTGGACACAATGAACCAAGGAAGAAACATCTTCATCAGAGCGAACAATTACGCACAGGTCATCTGCGTAGGCAATTGTCTTGACCGGGTTTACTGCTGGAAGGGGGGCGAAACCAAGAAGGCGCGCACGCAATCGAATAAGCAGAGGCTCAACTGAAAGGGAGTACAAAAGACCAGACAAGGGGCACCCTTGGCGAATTCCTCTACAAACAGAGAATGGCTGGCATAAAATATTATTTACTTTTAACAAGCTAAAAGTATTATTATACAATAATTTAGTGTAAGAGATAAAAAAATTCCCCGATACCAAAGCCACGTAAAACAGAAAAGAGATAAAAATGATCAATTGCATCAAAAGATTTTTCCTGGTCGAGGAAAACCAAACCAACATTCCTTTGTTCAATGGTACAAATATCGATAATGTCGCGAACAATAAAAATACTATCATGTATAGTCCTTTTGGGAATGCAGTAGGATTGGTCGGGGTGTACAATCTCCCCAATCACCAGCTTGAGGCGGTTTGCAAGAGCTTTGGCAAATATTTTATAGTCAGTACAAAGTAACGAGATTGGACGCCAGTTTTTCAAGTTCTGAAGGTCTCCTTTCTTGGGAATGAGGGCAAGTACAGCCCTGCGACAACTGAGGGGTAGCGAGCCAGATCACAAGCTGTCGTTTAAAAGACCAAGTAGTTCAGGACCCAAAAGGTTCCAGAAGGCCCGGTAGAGTTCCATTGGGATCCCATCTAAGCCTGACGCCTTGCCAGTGGGTAAAGTTTGCAATGCGGAAAAAAGTTCTGCCGAAGTAACTTCCACATCCAACTGTTGGCGTGCCATTTCGGACAAGGTGGGCAAAGAGGTAACCAGAGAGTCAATCATTCCATGATCAATGTTCTTGGCACGGTACAAGTCAGAGAAATATTCCTTGGTGGAACCTCTGATACATTTTTGATCGTATGTCACTCTCCCTTCTTTTGTCCGAAGCGAGGTTAGTTGCTGGCTTCGTTTGGTTCGGGTTTCCAATCCAAAGAAGAACTTGGAAGAGGTATCGAGAAAACACAAATTTTCCATTCGGAGCCGGACCAAAGCTCCTCTCGCTCGCTTTACACACAATTCAGCAAGAACGGCCTTTTTCTTAGCCAACAAAAGATTAGTCCGTTCAGCATTAGAAGCTGAGAGGTTAGATTGTAAAGTTAAAATCTCCTTGGTAGCAGGGATTGAAGAGCAACATCATTCTTGGTATGAAAGGACCCGTACTGCTGGCAAAACATTTTTATCTGGACTTTTGCATTGTCCCACCACTGTCCGAGGAGAGGGAAGGAAGCTTTCCGCAGGAGTAAGGTCTCCCAGAAGATTTTAAAAGCATCAATAAAACATTTGTCTTCCAGAAGACTAACATTGAATGTCCAATAGACAGCACCACGATTACAAGTCGGGGAGAAAGTGCGAAACACAACCATGTGGTGATCTGAGAAACCACTCGGGACAATAGCAGTATGGGTCACAATATTTTAAAAATCACTATTAATATAAAACCGGTCTAACCTTGCGAGGGACAGACGGCCATTTAAACACCGACAACATGTATACTGGCGTGTGGATGGATTTCGAGTTCTCCAGATGTCAACAAGGGAGAAGGTTGTCAAAGTCCTAGTCAGAGGCACAATACTTGCTGGATGAGGCTCAGTCCCATTGCGATCAATGGTAGAGTCCATCGTACAGTTAAAATCCCCTCCTAAACAAACAAATCCATTAAAATCAAAATGTGCAAGGGAGGTTTCTAACTGTGTGAAAAAAGCAAATCTATCCGTGCTGTCACTGGGTGCATAGACGTTCACTATCGTGTGTTTAAAACCATTAAGAGTGAAAGTGAGAGAGATTAAGTACCCTTTAATTATTTCATTAAAATCAACAATGAGATTACAGAGAGAAGGATGTAAATAAATGGCTACCCCAGCCCTAGGACACTCTAAGCTACTGAAGAACCACCTTCCTTTCATTATTCTTTCCCATTCACTCATACAGGAGGAACTACATCTGGTTTCTTGTAAGAGTAAGATATCAATGTGGTTCTTCAAAACAAGCTCCTTAACTTCAGCTTTTCGTAAATACGAGCGTCCTCCATTTATGTTTAAAGTGGCTATAGAAAAAGCCATAGTGTGGAATTTGGGGAAGGGTATCAGTCAATTTGGTCAGGATATGCCTGCAGGTGCTTCCTTGCTTTCAGAACCCATTTCCTGAGACGAAACATTTGTGGTTCAGTCAAACCAAACTGCTCGGACTGAAGGAGCAGTCGCTTTGCGGAGATGATAAAACTGTGCAGATCAGGGAAGGAATCCTGAATTTTAACATTTCTCTTACGGAAGGCGTGATGTAAAAACTTTAGGATCTCCTGGGGGGGCACAGTCGGACCACTCTCCGGTTCCTGGGATAAGCCTGGATCATTCCAGACCTCGGTGCTACCACCAGAGGCAAGCGACGACGCGCCATCAGAGTCGTAGTTTAATTGGGGATCTACATTAATACCGTGCTCCCCCGGTGGAGCAGGTATTTCCATTTCTGCCGGGAGGGGAAAAACTATTTCCGAAGCAGAACATACACTCTCTGCTTCCATCATGTCCGGGGTTGTCTGTGGCGCAGACATCTCAGACACTTCACCCTTAGCAGGGAGAGGGACCAAAACAGGTTCATTGCTGACGTCCATGGTTGTAGTATCGGCAACCACAGGGGTAGTCACAGCTACCTCTTGGAACACGACGCTACCTCCTTGTACCTCTTGGGGCACAACACTACCTCCTTGTACCTCTTTGGGCATGACACTACCTCCTTGTACCTCTTGGGGCACAACATCACCTCCTTGTACCTCTTGGGGCACGACACCACCTTCTTGTTCGTGCTCGTGTTTGTCTTGCTCGTTATCGGGAGCGTTATTTTTATCCTCCGTAGCTAACACGGCAAATCTGTTTTCCGTTTCCACGGCAGCAAACGGGGCAGCTGCTTCCAAATGGGAGCCATTTCGTTTGCCCGATGCCGCCAGTTTTTTCGGAACGCTCACCGTTACATCGTGACCATTGACGTTTGGGCGCTTGTTTCTCCGAGATTGAACGGTGATAAAACCCTCGTCTTCCGCTTGAGGTACCTTTAGTTCTGCACTCGCACCGGGGGGCTGATTTTGGGAGGCGTCTGTACACTCCGCTCTAGATGTGCCACTCGTGTCTGGCTTGGGCTCCGCGACTCTAGATGTACCACTGGTGCTTGGTTTGGGTTCCAGGTGTTGAGATTCCCGGTTAGATTCCACACGTTGAGATTCGTCACCGGGAATATTTGGTTTCGGACAAGCGTTCTTTAAATGTCCGTGCTCGCCACAAATAAAGCACGTCATTGCCCCAGTAGCGATGTAAATTTGGTAGCTGCGATCTTTGTGCTTCAAAGTCACAGCAGCACTAAGCGATTGTGCATTGTTCTTTAAAACAATATAACAGTGACGCCGGAAAGACATGATGCGTCTAACCGAAGCGCCAGAACGCAAACGTAAGGGGATCATTGAGATCCGTGACACGACCATCCCAAAACGATTTAAAGCACAGGTAATCTCCTCGCTTTTAAAGAAAGGTGGTAAATTCGAAATAATAATTTTGACGGAAGGTGTGTCCAAAGGACACACAGTAAGAAAAAGATCCGGTGCGACAGACAAGCCGGTTTCGACTGTCTGAGCAACGTATCGCTCTTCGGACAGGAAGAGCACGACACGTTGATTCATTTTCGACGCTGCGAGAATGTTTTCGAGCCCAATTTGTTCTCCGAAACCCATTACAACGTCGTCAACACTAACTCCGTCCGGCGGACAAACTATGACCCCGTTCTTTGGAGTAAGTGCCTCGTACACACTATTGTGCAAACGTACGTTTGCCATAGTGTAAAATTAACAAATGAAGTAAATTGAAAAAACAAAAACAAACCTGCCACAAGCAAAACTAGCAAGTGGAGGAAAAGGAAAAGTAATAATATGGGTGAAGTATTTAGCCAAGAAAAGGCTAAACGTATAAACACGGCAAATGGAAGAGCAGGCCCAAACAAGGGGGTCCTGAACAGGCCTGCTAATCACTTACCATGTGCGCTCTCTTTCTCTCTCCTGTCTCAACAAAGAAAGGAAACACGGGGAAAACTTCACAAACACGTTCAAGGACACAAATGGAGTGAAATGGAGGACGGGAAAGACGCCAACACAGCACAGTACTCACAGCTCCTCACACACAGCAGCCATGATTGCCACACCCACGCACGACCCACCAACGACAGAGAGAGACAGAGACAGAGACAGAGAGAGAGAGAGAGAGAGAGAGAGAGAGAGAGAGAGAGAGAGAGAGAGAGAGAGAGAGAGACTTTTTATTACAAAAATATAAAAATACAAGCCAGTCGGTGAAGATACTATTCAATACAGGCACAATAATCAAAAATACAGAAAAGAAAAAGAGATAATGACAGGAAATTAAAACAGTACAATGAACTAGAAAAGAAAAACAACAACAGAAAAACCGACCACACACTGAATCAATCCAAACAAACCTACAAATATACCATTAATTCATTCTCCTGCACCATGCAGATCCCATCAAAACACCAGATGTTCATAAACTCATCAATACATTTCTTCCTTTCAGAATTACAAAATTCAAGTTTGAGTCTTGCAGATGTCAAGGCATTAAAAAAGAACAAGACATCACATTGCCCAATCGGCTTTCCTTTCAGTTTTTCCCTCCTCGATAAATAAATTGCCATTTTCGCCGTGGCCACTAAAAACAAAAACAACATATGTACATGTTCTTTCATATCATTGAAACCAAAAATAAATGATCGCAGAGAAAAAGTGATCTTCATTTTTCCAGCCATGTAGTTCAGCCATTGAAATAAAGGCACAAGCCTTGCACAATCAACGTACGCATGGAACACATCCTCTGTGTAAACACAGAACGGGCAACACGTAGATGTGGGCGCGAAATGACTCACTAATTTATTAGACGGAATGATCCAGTGTATCATTCGCCACTGGAGGTCACCTGTCCCTTTGCTTACCAGCTTACTGTATATTGATTCCCATACAGGCTCAGATGGGAGTCCTTCCGGCATTAGCCCTTTCCACCTGGCCACTCCATTTAACGGTGAGTTCCCAAGCAGAACTGCAGTGCATAACCGATACAGGTCTTTACTACTGCATTTCTGAAAAATGTTTTGTCCCTCACTAATTGGGGGCAAGTCTCCGTGACTAGGCTGTACCAATAAACCAGGAAAATGTCAGTCATTGGATGTCACCAAAACTTCCTGGGTCCATCTTAGTCCAAGTCGGAAGCTTTTCTTTACTATTTCCTTTAGTACTCTCCCGATTATTCTGTTTGACCATATTCCAGTCATATCAGCTATCTCTTGCACCGTCTTCCACCCCCAACCAGAATCATGGCGGAGGTCCAACACTTTGATTATGCCCGCTGTAATAAAGTGTTGATAAAAGTCTCGGCTTCTTGGAATTGCAGGAAACAGTGGGTTGTAAAAAAGGGGTTCTTCCACAAACATGCTTGTAGCATAGGTTTCTTGCTGGCGACTAGTCGAAAGGCTTTGCCAGGCATTCAGAAGGCTCTGATAGAATGATGGTAGATGAGATGTGTCGACATGTTGGAGTTGGACTAAGAAATGTTCAGGGCCGTATCCGAGCCCGCTTGCTTTTCGCAGCACGTGATAGGCCAGAAGTCGGCTTGGCAGTCGTTCCTTGTACAGCAACTGCTGTATGGTACACAGCCGAAAAGCCATGATACGACTTTTTATGTCGATCAGTCCCTGGCCACCTTCAAACAAGGGGCTACATATGACATTTGGTAGCAACCAATGGTGACCACTCCAAAAAAAATCCACGAGTAGCCTCTGCACTGCCTTTAGTAGTGCCTCTGGCGGCTGAAGGCAGATAAACCTATGCCACAGGGAAGAAGCCACCAAATTATTAACCACTATAACCCTGCCTTTGTAGGAAAGGTGGGGCAGAGCTCGTTTCCACAGTCCCAGTCTTTTTTTGACATGCTCAACAATCCCGTCACAATTTTTGAGGACGTAATGTGGAGATCCCAGGAAAACCCCAAGGTATTTGACTCCGTCTTCCACCCATTTTAACTTTGTTGGTAGATGCACAGGTGGTACCAGCACTCTTCCAGGTGGAATGTTCTTGAGACAGGGAATCCATAAGGCCTTACTCTTGTCCCAATTACACTTCAAAGAAGAAGCGAGGCAAAAAAGATTTAAACATTCAACAAGTGCTGGGATATCACTCTCCTTCTTAACAACCACACAGACATCATCTGCATAAGCCGATACAACTACTGAAGGACTCCCAGGGGATACAGTCACTCCTGAAATATTTTTCCTAAATAAAATTAGGAGTGATTCCATTACCAAGGAAAATAACAACCCAGAAACCGGGCATCCATGTCTCACCCCTCTTTGAACCTGTACCGGAGAGCTGAGTTCGTTATTTATTTTAAATAAACTAAATATATTGTTGTACAACAAAGTCACGTAGGCCCTAAAATTGACACCAAAGCCACATGCTTCTAGCACACGATACAAAAAAACATGATCCACACTGTCAAAAGCCCTTTCCAAATCAAGGAATATTATCCCAAAATCTTTTTCCAAGCAATCACATTCCATTAAATCTCTAATCAAAAAAATATTATCATAAATAGATCTGTTTGGGATGCAGTAATTCTGATCATGGTGGACTAGGTCACCGATTACCGTCTTCAACCGACTGGCCAACACTTTCGACAATATTTTGTAGTCCGTACATAATAACGAGACCGGCCGCCAATTCTTTATCTGTCGTAGATCCCCAGTCTTTGGAATCAGCGACACCACTGCTCTTCTGAAGCTTAGTGGGAGTTCTCCAAGCACCAAGGATGATTCCAGGACATTCAATAATTCAGGGCCCAAAAGGTCCCAAAAAGCCAAGAAAAATTCTGCCGGTAGGCCGTCAATCCCAGGAGCTTTCCCCGAGTCCATTTCACTTAGGGCCTGCGTTAGCTCAGGCAAAGTAATTGTTGAATCCAGGCCCAGGCACTGAGGCTCAGTTAGGGATGAAAGGTGAGAAGTTAAAAATTCCATGGTTTGCTCACAAACATTTTGTTTTGCATAAACTTTTGAAAAAAACTCTCTAATGCACAACCTTACATCTCCAGGGTTGGCAACCATGTTTCCCCTAAAGTCTTGTACAGAGAAAAGGGTTTTGGGTGACATATTTACAAAATCCATTTGGAAAAAAGATTTACTCGGGGTGTCTGATACCTTTAAATTGTTTATTCTTAATCTGATTAACAGGCCTGCTGCTTTCTCCTGAATCAGCTTTCTCAGTTGAGCCTTCTTTCAACCAATAACCTGTGGTCTCTTCTGATATTATCTTTAGCCAGTTTACACTCTAACCGTATAATATCAGCTTCTAAACAAGCCATTGTTATATTTTTTACGTCAGTATCATTTGAAACAAA
Organism: Myxine glutinosa; assembly: GCF_964187855.1. Classification (NCBI taxonomy): domain Eukaryota; kingdom Metazoa; phylum Chordata; class Myxini; order Myxiniformes; family Myxinidae; genus Myxine; species Myxine glutinosa. The sequence continues at coordinate 4,215,545 of NC_136264.1, read as the reverse complement.
CTGCTGACAAAACACTCTAATCTGAGCTTTTGTGTTATCCCACCATAATGCTAAAGAAGAGAAAGAGGGCTTTCTTGAAAGTTGGATGACCCAAAAAGCACGGAAGGCGTCTTTAAACAAAGCATCTTCGAGAAGACTGGTATTGAATTTCCAGTATGCACTTTTGCGTAAGGGTTGAGGGAAAAAGAGGCCCATGGTAACTAAATGATGATCAGAAAACAAAGATGGAAAATGATTTGGAGAGATAACCGCATTCCTGAACTGTGAGTTTATGTACCAACGGTCAAGTCTAGCGAAAGTCATTCTCCCATTGGCACATCGTCCCCAAGTATACTCAGATTTGTTGGGGTAATGCAGTCTCCATGCATCTAGCACACCCACTGCCGAAAAATAATTTAACAAATCAGTACTACCTTCGGGATGAGGTTCTGCTGTATTTCGGTCTATACTGGGTTTAAAGGTGCAATTAAAGTCACCCCCCATGCAAATACAATTATTGAGATCTATCGACTGCATGTGTCGAATCAAAGATGAAAAGAAAGCTCTTCGTTCCACACTCTCACTTGGTGCATAAACGTTGAATAGTGTAAACCGAAAATTATTAATGACCAGTTCCAATGAAATAAACCGGCCTTTAATCACCTCCTGGAAGAGGCATGACTCAGGTACTAGGCCTGGTCTGAGTAAAAAGGCTACACCAGCAGTAGAAGAAGACATGTTACTAAAAAAACATTGTCCTTTAAAGAGGCGACACCAGTCGTACTCCCCATTTTGAATTATATGGGTTTCCTGGAGTAAGAGTACATCAATTTTCTTGCGCTCAAATAAACTTTTCACCTGAACCTGGCGGTTTTGGCTTGCACCTCCGCCATTCATATTTAAGGTTCCAAAGGTGATTTTTTTCATGGATTATCAAAAGGCGTGAGCGGTTGTTGGGAAATCTCGCTCCCTGCTTTTGTAACAGCCTTTCTAAGCCGATGAAACAGCGACCTTGTTAAATGAAATTCATCCGGCCTCGTAATTATGTCCTTTGCAGCCTGGATGAATGAAATTAAATCAGGAAAATGATCTTTTACAATCACATTTCGGTGTCGGTAGGTGTCATTCAGAAAAGAAATAACGAGTTGAGGGGCTATGGATGACTGATCTGATGAAGATTGAGACAACTCAGTCATCTCAACTTCATCCTCTGAATCTGACAAATCAGAAACAGCTCCGCCCAGGTCACATATATCAGTGCCCAGTCCCCATTTTGATTCCAGCCAAGTCCGAAGATTTGCTGGAATGTTCTATGGTAGAGTCATCCTCACTCTGGTACCCGGGACATTCAGCAGGAGCTGAAATCTCGGCTTCACCCTCCTGCAGGGAGATGTTCACTGGCTCAGTTGACGAACCAGTGTCATGATTTAGATCTTGCAGGGGTAAAGAGGAGCTTGGGGCTGAGACATTCCCAATCCGCTCGGTCTCAGCAGGTAGTGAACGTGGCGGCTCACTAATGGGCTCACCATCATCTTTAGTCTCACCATCTACTTTTTCTCCCAGGTTTTCGGTGCTGCCCGATAATGTTTCAGAATTAATTAATTCAGGTTCCTTCTCCCTGGTGTCAATACAGCTTGTGGACACCTGAGAAAGATGTTCCAGGGAGTCTGCACCCACACTGTCTTTATCCAACACTACCTTTTTCAAAGTAATGTTGGAGTTACAAGCACCAGGTGCTCTTCGTTTCTTTGTCACAACAATGGGATTTTCTTCCATCTCCTCACTGCACGTAGCATCTGCCACGACAGGTGGGTTATCTGGGGTTATTTCATTATTTACCGAATCAGCGGTGTTGTCGTTTTCACTAAGACGAACAGGAGTATTATCCCTACTCCTCGAGTGCGAGGGAGCGTCGGTAGGAACCGTTCGGGTATTTCGGTTTACGTTGTTTCATACATTAGAGACCGGGGTGTTATCTCTTTTACAATCAGCGTCACTATGACCTGCTTCACCACACCTTACACACGATACCTTCGGACAAAACCTTTTCACATGGCCAAAAGCTCCGCACTGATAACATGTTAATGAGGCCGATGACGCATACATCTGGTACTCATGGTTGTTCACCTTTACCTTGAACGTGATGTTTAACCCCGTGTCATTGCCTCGATCCGGAAGCACCATATACACCTGCCGTCTGAAGCTCATCACGTGTTTAACACGTTCATCCTGAGACCGGAGCGGAATCATTGTGATTTTCGACACAGCTGTTCCGTATCGGGACAAAACGGACATCAGCTGGTTGCAGGTTATAAATGGGGGTACGTTAGATATGACGAACCTCATCGACGGAGTGTCCATAGGCGACGCCAAGACAAAGAGACCTGTCTCTGTGGTTAAACCCGCACTAACAACATCGTGAACGAATTTTTCATCGGACACAAATACAACAACTTTTTGATTCATTCTCGACGCTGCTCGTACATTTTCACAACCGATTATTTTCCCCACCGACAAAACAATGTCCTCAGTGTAAGTTCCTTCGGGTGGAACACACACAAATGCATGCTTCCTTGTTAAGTTGTCGAACGCCTCTAACCGAGAGCGTGCATTCGCCATCCCAGCGAATTAACACCCCCCCACTTGTCCGAACCGGACAAGTAGGTACCAAACCGAAATAAATCAAACTAGAATAAATAATAAACGTGCATATACAAGCACAAAAAGGCTTACAAAGCGTCGTCGAAGCGGGTAGGCCGCACCCAAAATGGGTCCGCTCTCAAACCTCTCTCTCTTGAAGACAAAGGTATACAAAGGATGAAAACAAAATGCCAAAGTACACAGGATGGAAAGGAGAGGGAGGGGGGGGGGCAGGAGAGGGAGGGGGGGGCAGGAGAGGGAGGGGAGGGGGGGCAGGGGAGGGGAGGGGAGGGGGGGGCAGGGGAGGGCAGGAGAGGAGGAAAACTCACAAAGAACTCACTACAACACAGAGCAGTTGCTCACAGCCGCCATGACGCCACGCCCACCACAAACGAGAGAGAGAGAGAGAGAGAGAGAGAGAGAGAGAGAGAGAGAGAGAGAGAGACAGAGACAGAGACAGAGACAGAGACAGAGAGAGAGACAGAGAGAGAGAGAGAGAGAGAGAGAGAGACTTTTGTGTCCTTTTATTACAAACAATGTAAAGCCATTTCACAAGCAGTTGTAAAAAAACACATTTCACAAAGCAGTTGTAAAAAAAAACACAGCAACCAGTTTAAAGAAATTGCATAAGGATCATGAAGACACCACAAAAAGAGCAAAGGGGTATTTAAAAGAAAACCAGCAAATATACAAAAATATATATTTTACAAACCAAAGGGGAAGACACAAACAAAACCACACCCAATTTTAAAGGAAATGCTCACGCAAGAGCTATAAATACATCAAGAGCAAATTAAGCGAAAACCTAAGAGAGAGAGAGAGAGAAATGTATTCAAGGACACAGGAAGAAACATATATGCAAGCAATCAGTTCCAAAGAAAAAAAGTCAAAACAATCAGGAATTATAAAGTAATTACCACTTTTGAATCATCGACTGAGCACAGAACATTGCCAATACACCACTTTCTCTCAAAAAGTTGGACGTTTCCATTACTGACAAAGAAATCAAATTCTAGCTTGAGTCGTGTTGAGACAAACCCTTTAAACATAGAAATAGCATCAGAGCCATAGCCGTTATCTATTTTAATTTTCCGAGATTTATATATCGCATATTTTGCAACAGCAACCAAAAAATTGAGAAGAACACCCACATCTCTACATGTGGGCCTGAAAGACACACCAAATATAAACATATGCATATTGAAAGGGTAGGACAGTTGGTGAAAAAGATATTCAAGGAACAAGAAAAGCGATGTCAGTCTACGACACTGTACATAAGCATGAAACAAATCCTCCTTCTGATCACAGAAAGGACAAGTTTCCGGCAGTGAGCTGTTAATACGGTGGACAAAAATATTGGAGGGAAGCGCCCAGTGTGCTAACCTCCATTGTATATCCGCTAACACACCATGTATTGGTAAGGTGTACATGTGAGGCCAAAGGGGGGTAGACGGAGACCCCGACCCTAACCGCTCTGACCACAAAGCTACTCGTGTTCTCCCAGAGAGGGGTACATTCTTATTTTGTCGAGAGAGATCACGGATTCCAATCTTAGTTACAAGATGAAAAGGGGGGGTATGTTCAATCTCCGGCTGAAGAGAAGACGAAAGGAGCACTTTGATTTCAGGGAAACCTAACCGAAAGTCCTCAATGTTACCAACACCTTCCCAGCCGATGTTTAGCTGTCTAAATTTTCTAATGACTATACGTACAACTTGGTCTACAAGTCGGACAGACCGAGATCCAACTGAGGTTGCCACCAAACCAGCAGGTTTCCACTTAACTCCAGATGAATCTCTCAGATCACATACTTTGTTAATCCCTCCTTGGATAAATTTTTTAATCAGGGCATGGCTATGAGGGATACCAGGAAAAAAGTTATTGAAGAAAAGGGTTCTTGAAGGAACATTCGACAATTATAGCCCTCAAGGAGGCGGTGGACGTCAAACCTTTTCCAAGTGTCCAATAAACTCTGATAGAATCTCGGAAGAGAGGCAAAATTTATATGCTCGAGGTCTATCAAAAGAAGCTGCCGATCATATCTCAGTCTACCAGCCTGTTGTAACAGAAAAAATGCAAAGGGCCGCCAGGGCAGCTGTTCAGCGAACAGTAGTCTCTGCAGAGACTGCAGCCGAAAGGCCACAACCCGACCAGAGATATCAACAATGCCCTGGCGACCTTCCTTCCGGGGGTAGTACAATATCTCAGGCCTCAGCCAATGGTAGCCACTCCAAAAGAAGTTTACTAGCATTCGCTGAGTAGCCATAATTAGTTGGTTTGATGGCTGTAAAGCAATAATTCTGTGCCATAATTTTGTTGCAACCAGATTGTTTATGACAAGGGTACGGCCTCGATAGGAGATGGACCTCAGCAGTCCTTCCCATGCTTTCAATCTGTGCATAATTTGTTCCAACACTCCTTCCCAATTTTTCATTTCTGTTTCACGATTACCGATATGCACTCCAAGATATTTAACCCCGTCCGTTCTCCAGACCAGGTTGTGTGGGAGTGAGGGTGGTGATACACAAGAGAGATTGCCTTTGCCACACCATAATGCTGTACTTTTATTCCAATTGATCCCACCGGAAGAGGCTGCAGAGAAATCTCGCATACAACGTTGTAAAGCAGAGACATCATTGGAGCTTCTAATCAAAACACAGACATCATCAGCATAAGCCGTCTGCACAAATTCTGCTCCTTCTATGCTTCTCATTCCCTGAGGTATTTGCTGTCTAATAGACCGAAGGAGTGGTTCAAGGGCGACTATATATAAAAGCCCAGAGAGGGGGCAACCTTGGCGAATACCCCGTTGGAAAGGAAAGGGAGAGCATAACCTATTGTTGATCTTCATCATACATTGAGTATTAGTATACAGGAGTTTCACATAAGAGGTGAAAGTTTCACCAAACCCCATTCCTTTCAGGACAGAAAAAAGGTACTTGTGGTCAACACGATCGAAGGCCTTAGTTTGATCAAGAAACAGCAATCCAAAATCGTCACGCAGGAAATTATTGCATGAAATAATATCTCTTACCAAAAAAATATTATCATAAATAGATTTTCCAGGCACACAGTAGGTCTGGTCCGGGTGTATAACTGAACTGATCACAGTCTTCATACGATTAGCAAGTACTTTAGAGAAAATCTTGTAATCAACACACAATAAGGAGACAGGTCACCAGTTATCAACCAGTTGAAGATTCCCAGCTTTTGGTAGCAAACAAACGACTGCTCGTCTACAAGACATTGGAAGTTCTCCGACACGTATGCTTTCATCGAGTACATCGAGTAAGTCAGGTCCCACAAGGGCCCAGAAGGTCTTGTAGAATTCTGTGGGCAGGCCATCTATTCCAGAAGCTTTCCCATCTTTCAGGCTCCGCACAGCTGCTTCAAGTTCATCAGCCGAAATTGGGGAATCGAGCATGCATCGCTCATCCTCCTCGACACTCGGAAGCCCAGCAGTTAACTCTCGTATCACCTCATTGTCCACGTTCTGAGGAGAGTACAAGTTAGAATAGAACCCTTTCAGAGTACACCTGATCGCCTGCTGGGAGGTCACCAGCGACCCATTGGGAGTGAGTAAAGTATGAATTTGTTGTGACCTTTTGAGGGAAGACTCTAACTTAAAGAACTCTTTGTTTGGCATGTCCAGAGTTAAATAGCTCATTCGCATTCGGACCAAGGCACCCATCGCCCGTTGCCGTACCGCTTCCTCCAGCACTGCTTTCTTTGCCCATATTAGTTGGTCACGTGCACCTCTCCCAACCTCGTCAACATTCTGTTCTAACGATATAATTTCAGATTTTAACTGATCGATTGATATTGATTGGATTTTGGTGGTGTATGCACTATATTGTTGACAGAAATTCTTAATTTGGGATTTTGCAATGTCCCACCACAGCCGGAGACTATCATACTCAGGTCTGGAGGAGCGAATTTTCTCCCACACGACGTGAAAGGCCTCATTAAATTCCTTGTCATGTAAGAGACGAGTATTCAAAGACCAGTAAGCACTACCACCGGGTGGAAAGGGTAACTTAAAGGACATTGAGATTAAACTGTGGTCTGTGAATACAGTTGGTAAAATTTTGGAGACAGACACCACATTCAACATTGGCTTGTTCACATAGAATCTGTCCAGCCTTGCCATTGACATAATACCATCATTGCATCTACACCATGTATAACAGCGTGAGAGTGGGTGTTGTGATCTCCACACATCCTTAAACCGAAAGATGTTGATGGTGTCCTCTAGAGCTTTCGTAGAGGCAACATGAGGCTCATGACCATTCCTATCAATCGACGGACAAATTGTGCAATTAAAATCTCCCGCGATACAGATAAAGGCTGTTGGGTCCAGAGTTTTTACAAAATCCCGCAGAGTGGAAAAGAAAATTTTCCTCTCCATTTGGTCACACGGTGCATAAACATTCACTACTATAATCTTTTGGGTATTATAAAGAAAATCTACGGAGATCAAATGCCCTTTATAGATTTCTTTAAATGAAACCTGTTGAGCACAAATCTTGTGACTTAGGCAAATGGCAACACCGGCCCGAGGTGTAGGGAACCCACATAGCCACCATTGCCCTTTAAAAAGTTTCCCCCAATCGGCTACTTGAGCACTAGTAGCGTGGGTCTCTTGTAAGAGAATAATGTCAGCCTTTTCTTTTCCAACCGCTTGAATGGTTTGCACCCTCCGTAAGGGGGCACGACCCCCATTTATATTTAAGGATACAACATTTAGTTCCTGGTTGATTCTTCTGGGGGGTGAAGTCCTCTTCCTCAATTAATTCCTTGTTTGCCTTCGTGATGGATTTCCTCAGCCGCTGAAAGTCAGGTTCGGAGATTTCCACATGCTCACTCCTTTGCAGCAAAGGTTTTGCGGCTGCAAGGAAGGCCTGGATATTAGGAAAATGATCCTTAATTCGTACATGCCTTTGTCTGAAAGTTTCCTTCAAAAATCTGACAATATTTTCTTTTGAGATCTCCAAAGGCTGCTCTTCCTCCTGAGGGTGGGGGGGGGGGGGGGCTGTCAACCATTGCCACTGGTTCCTCATGGCCAATCAGTGTCTCTGTAGTTAGAATTCCCTCTGTGACGCTAGTAACGAGTTCCTCCTGAACCTGTACAGAAACACCTGTTCCATCCCCATCTACCTTAGGTTCTTCATCCTCTTTATCCTCATGCATCATTGCAATGGGGGGGGGGAGGAGTCGTTATTAGTAGTAATGGGTATTTTGCATTCCCCATTAGAATTGATATGGTCATCAGTAGGCTGTTCGGTTTCGCAGGTTGATTTACAACCTTCAGGAAAAAGTTCCCCTTCATCCTGAGCAGGTGGTATCATGTCAGCCATAGTTTCACCACCTTGCTGATCTTCATGTGAAGGACTGTCTGAATCGTTTAAACTGCTTCCTGTCTGCACCACCAACACTTTAGTTTAACACCTTTGTCCTCATTCCTCGCACTTACAAGTGACCGTTTCAAATTTTTCCGAGACGCCGCATCTACAATCTGCTGCTCCTCACAAATCATTCCCTCTACAGGTAGAGGCTTCTCCCTTACATTTGCTGACTCATCGGTTGCACGATGGCCAGCTGTACTGGATGACTCATCGCTTACACGAAGCACATCCGTATGGGTCTCATCAGCACCACTCTTAGCCGTACCTTGATGGTCCGACGTAGATTCCCGCACTGAAGGCGAATCATCTACAGAATCCTCTGTAATGGTCACGGGTGGGGCTGGTCCGGCTGCTGAAGCATACGTTTTCTCCCCATCAGGACAATACTGCCGAGTGTGTCCATGTACACCACACCCGTAACAAATCAACCTCTCCGTTGCCGCAAAAATCCTGTGCTCACGTTTTGACGACTTAAAAACGAGAGAGACATTCAATTGCGTCAAACCATCCTTCAAAACAACATAACAAAACCGTCTAAACGTTTCGATATGCTTAAGCTTCCCGTCTGTGGTGCGAATGGAGGCTTGGATAATTCTCGACACCACAGTACCGTACTGACCGAGCTTCTGAAGAATTTCCTCATTAGACAGCGTCGGTAGAACGTTTGATAGTATTACCTTCGAGGCCGGAGTGTTCCATGGCGAAACCGGAACAAACTGGTCATTGCCCAAGGTGAGGCTGTTCTGCACGACGATGCGTGCGAAATGGACACGTGAAACGAAAACAACCACCTTGTGGTGCATTCGGGACGCTGCCCGTATGTTCTCACAACCGATCAATTCTCCGATTGCGAGGAGCGTCTCCTCCAGCGAGACATCTTCCGGTGGGACAAAACACATGCCGTGTTCATCTGTTAACACCTCATCGGCGTCACGACCGGCATTACTTCGACTATTCTTGCTAGCCATTTGAAGTAACTAAACGAAAAAAATAACCAATAAATGGTACAAAGGTTTATAAAGCCTAAATAAATGAAAAAAAACAACAACAACAACAGGGAAATAAATAAATAAATCCCATTAACCACCTAAAGCGGATAACTTTAACCGCGCTGTCTCTCCCTCTCTCGCTCAGTAGACAAGACGATAGAAAGGGACACCGACACTCGGACAGCAGAAAGGACCAAAAGGTAGGAAGAAAGGAAAAAAGCAACACGAGACACAGCACGTACCGCCAGTGACTGAGCAACAGACCTGGCAATCGCACGTGCGTGCTGAGCGAGCGGCAGCTGTGCAAAGTGGGAGGAGAGAGAGAGAAGACAAGACAAGACAAGACAAGACAAGACAAGACAAGACAAGACAAGACAGAGAGAGACTTTTGTATCTTTTTATTATAAAAGTATAAAACCATTCCACAAAGCAGTGTTAAACCAAGCAACGAGTTCAAAGAAACATTGTATAAGGATCATAAACACACCAAAAAAGAACAAAGGATATTCAAAAGAAATCAGCAAGTATAAAAATTTTACCAACCAAAGGTGAGGACACAAACAGAAACCACAAACAATTTTAAAGGAAATGCTCATGCAAGAGCTATGAACACATCAAGAGCAAATTAAGCATTTGATTAAATAAAGTGAAAAATTGAGAAAGGGAAAGAGAAGGGGGGAGAGAGAGAAGGGGAGAGAGAGAGGGGGAGAGAGGGAGGGGGAGAGAGGGAGGGGGAGAGAGGGAGGGGGAGAGAGAGAGAGGGAGAGAGAGAGAGAGAGAGAGAGAGAGAGAGACTTTTTTTCTTTCTTTTTTTTTCTTTTTTTTATTGGTGATCCCAATGCGATCCAAATGGACAGACCAGGAGACAAACCTCGCACAACCAGTAGCCGGGAGCGACAGAGCATCCGTGTCCTTCCCAACCGTGTTCCTTTCTGAATGCACCATGTAACACGTCACCATGTTCACTGCTGGAGGAATGTTTGTGAACGCATTACATCATAACACTTTTCAGATATGTTTTCCTTGATGAACTTGGGGACTTGTGAGCCACTCCAGAGGTGTTGAAAAAAGGCCAATCGTAATGGGCAGGTGCTCCATCTTGGAGGTGCTCCATCTTGGAGGTGCGCCATCTTGCAGGCACGCAATGTTGCAGGTTATTCATCTTGCAGGTCATCCATCTTGCAGGTGCCCCATCTTACAGATGCTCCATTTGTATGAAGCTTTGGAGTTGCAAGCTTTCTGGGGCTACAGCGGTGATCAGTTCACTCATTTACCCCCGGGTCGAGCTGTAACCCCCCCCCCCCCCCACAAATTTGGAGAGAGAGAGGGGGAGAGGGAGAGAGAGAGAGAGAGAGAGAGGGGGGGGAGAGAGAGGGAGAGAGAGAGAGAGAGAGAGAGAGAGAGAGAAACATTCGGCATTTGTCCCCGTTTGTTGCCAGGAAAACATTGTTCACAGTGAAAACCCAAAAAAACAATTCAAGGCGATGGCTGTACAAGTTTAAAATGGGAGACAAGATAAATCATAAATTCATTGCAAGAGAACCATCAGCCAGTTGACATAAGGATGCCTTGACACACCACCGTTGTGAGAACACTGTGCAATCATTCGATTGAAACTCAAGATTTACACGCGATGTGACGAAGGCTTTAAAGAGGTGAACAGCATCATCAGCAGAATTACAGGCATTTTGCATCCTGTGTTTTCTCGACAAGTATATGGCAAGTTTTGCTTCGGAAGACAAATAGTTGGCTAAAAGGCACTCATCTTTACACAGGCGGGAAGTGGTGAAACCGAAGATAAAAACACAATGCGTAAAAATTAGGCCAAGCCCCCGGACCACACGTGATAAAACTGTAAAAAGGGGTGCCAACCGAGGACAATCAACAAAAATGTGAGAAATGGTTTCCGTCGCACCGCAAAACGGACATAATTCCGTGTTATCGGAACATATGCGATGCGATAAAACATTTGATGGTAAAATGTAGTGCGCCAGCCGCCATTGTAAGTCTCCGGAGCGCTTGGCGATGGGGGCCTTGTACATAGTAAGCCAATTGATGGTGGTGAAAGGAGTGGTCTGGAACATTCTCCCCCAGTGCGCTTGCGGTTCTGCGGGTCTATCATGAACAAGGGTTAAAACACACAAAGCATAAACACAAGATTTCTCCATCAAATGAAAAGAGGTGAAGCCCTGAAAATGAAGTAGAAGTCTAGGAAAGAGAAATTCGGATAAAGAAGGGCTAGCTTCCGCCTGTGGGGCCCATTTTAGCCCGGTTCCCTTGAAAAAACGCAGGATCACAGAAAAGATCCTTCCTATGACTCGAATGGATCGAACTCCGGTGGCTACAGCAATGTCAGCAGCTGGCTTCCATTTGTAAGGAAAAGGGGTTCTGAGATGTTTGACCTTGATGCATCCAACGTCGATAAACTTTTGCATAAAAGCACGGTTACTGCAGACCCCTTCAAATATGGGGTTTAGAAAGATGGGCTCGTTTAAAAACAGCTCAAGAGAATAGTTCCTGTTGTCACGGCGAACAGGAACCGCTTGCCATGCCTTCAGCATACTCCTATAGAATAGAGGAACTGGTGTTACATCAACTTTCGTGGTGTCTATAAGGAACAGTTCTTGGTCGTAGTTGAGTTTCCCTGCTTGCTGAAGCAGGCAGTGAGCCGACGCTTTCCACGAGACGTCGGTGTACAGCAGCCTACGAAGTGAAAGGAGGCGAAAAGCCATCACTTTGCTAGAAACAGCAATCAGTCCATGTCCTCCTTGAGCAGCAGGCAGGCTGAGCACACCAGGTCGAAGCCAGTGCTTACCTCCCCCAAAAAAGTCGATAAAAGTAGCTTGTAGCTTTTTGAGAACGAGATCTGGGGGCTGCAGTGCCATTAAAACATGCCAAAGCATTGATGCCGCAAGATTATTTATAACAAGGGTTCGGCCTCGATAAGAAAGTTGACAAAGTAAACCCCTCCATTTCAGCAACCGTCTCTCAGTTTTGATTATAAGAGACTCCCAGTTTTTTAAAATGAAGTTTCCAGGGCCAAGAAAAACACCGAGATAAAGGATTCCATCCCTTGTCCATTCAAGTTGTTCGGGCAGAGTTGGAGGAATGGCTCCATTTTGTGGACCAAGGTAAAGAGCACTGCTCTTCTTCCAATTGACCTTTGCAGAGCTTGCCAAACTAAATTCATGGACACATTGGACCAAGGCTGAGACATCTTCATCCTAATGAACGATTACGCAAAGATCGTCCGCATAAGCGATCACCTTAACTGGGTGCGCCGTTGGTTGCGGAAGGAAACCGAGAAGACGTGCACGCAAGCGAACAAGCAAAGGTTCAAGTGCGAGGGAGTACAGGAGGCCAGACAAAGGACATCCTTGGCGAATGCCTCTACTGGCCGGGAAAGGTGGAGATAAAATATTGTTAACCTTGAGTAGACTAAAGATATTATTATACAGTAACTGTACGTGAGAGATAAAATTTTCTGGAAACCCAAACCCACGTAAAACCGAAAAAAGATAAAAGTGATCAATGGTGTCAAAGGCCTTTTCTTGGTCTAAAAAAACCAAACCAACATTTCTTTGTTTAAGATCACAGATATCAATTAAATCACGCACGATAAAAATACTGTCATGTATTGTCCTTTTCGGAACACAGTAGCATTGATCGGGGTGTATGATGTCGCCAATCACGGGCCTGAGCCGGTTGGTAAGAGCCTTGGAGAAAACTTTGTAATCCGTACAAAGCAGTGAGATGGGACGCCAATTTTGCGGTTGCTGGAGGTCTCCTTTCTTTGGGACCAGGGCGAGTACCGCCCTACGACAGCTTAGCGGCAGTAAGCCTAATCGTAGGCTGTCAACCAAAACTTCGAGTAACTCTGGTCCCAGGAGGTCCCAGAAAGCTTTGTAAAATTCTGCAGGTATCCCATCCAAGCCAGAGGCCTTACCTGAAGGTAAGGTTTGTAAAGCAGCATGGAGTTCTTCCATGGTTAGCTCCTTGTTCAGTTGCAGGCACGCAGACTCCGACAAGGTGGGTAAGGAGGAAGTCAAGGATCCCGTGATCTTGTTATCGATTCCCTTAGCGCGATACAGGTCAGAGAAGTAGTTCTTGAGGGAATACCTGATGTCTTTTTGATCGTGCGTTATTCTTCCTTCCTTCGTCCTTACTGAAGTTATCTGCTGACCTCTCTTAGTTCGGACTTCCAGTGCAAAAAAGAACTTGGAGGAGGTATCCAAATGACGCAGGTTCTCCATTCGGAGACGAATCAGCGCTCCTCTAGCTTGCTTTGCACATAGATCAGCAAGAACAGCTTTTTTCTTCGCCAGCAGAGAGTTCGTTCTCTCAGTACTAGAAGCCAAATGGTTGGATTGCAAGGATAATATTTCCTTGGCAATCAGGGATTGAAGGGCAGAGTTGTGTTGAGTACGATAAGCTCCATATTGTTGGCAAAAGAATCTCATCTGTACTTTGGCATTGTCCCACCACTGCCCAAAGCGGGGGAAGGATGGTTTACGTTGGAGCAAGGCCCTCCAGAATGCATGAAATGCATCAACAAACATTTTTTCTTCCAAAAGGCTCACATTAAAGGTCCAGTAGGCAGCACCACGATTCCGAACTGGTAGGCAAGCACAAAGCGTAACCATGTGATGATCTGAGAAGCCACTCGGGACAATGTCCACGCCACTCACGATATTCAGAAAAATACTGTTAATATAGAACCGGTCCAATCTTGCGAGCGAGAGGCGACTCTTTGAGCACCGACACCACGTATATTGGCGGACAGAAAGATTGCGGATTCTCCACACGTCAACAAGGGAGAACTTGGACAAGGATCTTAACAGAGGCACTGCGCTTGCTGGGTGAGGCTCCTCTCCATTACGATCAAGGGCAGGGTCCACGGTACAGTTAAAATCTCCACCCAAACAGACAAGTCCATTAAAATCAATGTGCATGAGAGATGTTTCCAACTTAGTATAAAAGGCAAGTCTTTCTGTGCTATCACTAGGTGAGTAAATGTTCAGTACCGTGTGTTTAAAACCATTGTGTGTAAAAGTGACTGAAATTAAATACCCTTTGATTATGTCATTAAAAACTATATGAGAGCTACAGAAGGAAGGCTGTAAATAGACAGCTACCCCAGCCCTTGGGTGTTCCAGACTACTAAAAAACCATTTTCCTTTCATTATCCTTTGCCACTCCCCCATACAAGAGGAACTACATCTTGTCTCTTGTAGAAGTAGAATATCGATGCGATTTTCCTTAACAAACTGTTTAACTTCAATTTTCCTTAGGGAAGAACGTCCCCCATTAATATTCAAACTGGCGAAGGAGAAAGCCATGATATAAGGGTGTATATAAACGTGTCAAACAGCTTGGCTGGGCTACATCTGCAGCTCCTTCTTCGCTTTCAGGATACATTTCCGGAGACGATAGACCTGTGATTCGGTCACGCCAAGCTGTCCGGCTTTAACAAGTAGTCGCTTCGCAGAGACCACAAAGCCGATTAGGTCAGGGAAAAAATCTTTAATTTTTACCCGTTTCTGCCGAAAGGTGTCCTGGAGAAATTTTATGATCTCGGAGGGTGGAACACTGGTCTCACCCTCCAAATCTTGGGGAAAACCCGGGTCATTCCAGGCTTCGACACTCCCGGCAGAGGCGAGCGACGAGGTCCCGTCCGAATCACATTCTGAGTGTCGGTCCATGTCCATGACATCAGTTTCATGCTCCTGATATGGAGCTAGTGGCTTCACAAGGGAAACGTCACATTCCGCACCCAAAGCAGAAGGAAGAGGAGTATGTGGGGGAGGAGGAGGAGGGGGGGCGGGAGGAGAAAGAAGGGGGATGGGAGGAGGAAGAGGAGTGGGAGGAGGAAGGAGAGTGGGAGGAGGAAGGAGAGTGGGAGGAGGAGGGGGGTGGGAAGAGGGGGAGGAGCGGGAGGAGGAAGAGGGAGAGGAAGAGATGTACTATCAGGAGAAGTTTCACATTCTGCTGGGGGCAAACCCAGCACGTCATCAGCTGATGCCTTACACTCTGATTCACCTGGGCTCGAGGTTGTCTGCAACTCAGGAACGTCACACACCTCACCCCCAGCAGGAAGAGGGACAAGAGTGGACTCGGCGTTCACATACACGGTGCCTGTGACCATGGGAGTGGTCACATGCGCTTCCTGTTGCACCACACCAACTTCCTGTTCGAGTTCACCAACTCCACAAGCAGAAGCATTATCATCCTCCAGAGCAAGAACGTCGAACCGATTTTTGGTTTTAAAAACCTCAGATATTGCTGCTTCCAAACGGGACTCGTCATGTTCGTCAGCCGGTGCCATCTTTTTTGGACAGCTCGCTGCCACAGTGCCACATCCTGACTGTTATCAGTTAAATGTTTTAATTTATGTTTCCTTTTATAGGGAACAACGGTAAAACCCTCACCATCTGCCTGGGGTTGAGCCACCCCCGCCGCCGACGGCTCAGGTAAATTACTCGTGTTTGAGGCATCACGAGGGTCCCCGACTCTAGATGGACCACTTTTTGTGTTAATGGTCTTCACCGGTATCGATGCATCACCGGCGGTATTCTTGGGGCAAACGTTTTTTAAATGTCCCGATTCACCACAATTAAAGCAAGTTATAGTTTCCGTTGCAATATAGATTTGATAATTGCGGTTTTTATATTTCAACGTCATAACTGCATTGAGTGATTGAGCGTTATCTTTTAAAATGATATAACAATGACGTCGGAACGACATAACATGCCGAACCGAGGCGTCAGTGCGAAGACGAAGCGGAACCATCGAGACCCGCGACACAACTGTGCCAAAAACACTTAGTGCAGAGACGATCTCTTCACTAGTGAAAAAAGGAGGAATATTGGACAGAGTTAACCGAACGGCCATTGTGTCCAAAGGATTAACGTTAACAAAAATATCCGGCGGGACGGTTAAACCGATTTCAACCGCCTGGGCCACGTGTCGCACGTCCGACAGGAAAACCACGATGCGACGATTCATTTTTGAAGCTGCAAGAACATTCTCGATTCCAACAAGGTCTCCTAAACCAATCACCACATTCTCAACACTAACTCCATCAGGTGGAGTAATTATCGCTCCCTCCTTACGAGTGAGCGACTCGTACACACTATTGGACAAACGTCCGTTTGCCATAGCTGAAAAAAATATATAAGGGAAGTTTAAATTTAAACAAAAAGAAACCTGTCCCAAGCAACCAGCAAGTGAAGGTAAAGGAAAAAGATAAGGAAAAACAATATATAAATGAGGAATCGAAACCACCGACGAGCAGTTCGACCAGAAAAACAAGGCAAATGAAACGCAGGCCCAGAAACCGAAGGTTTCAACAACAACCTGCGAAAACACTTACCGTGCGCTCTCCCGCTCTCTCTCTCAAGTCTCAACACACACAGGAAACAAGGGGAAAACTTTACAATCAGAAACAGGGACACAATGGAGTGAATAAGGGAAATAGGAAACAGCCAACACAGAGCACTCACGACACGAAGCGAGCAGACGCCATGACACCGCACCCAACGCACTGACAGCCAGCAGATGGCGCGCGAGAGAGAGAGAAAGAGAAAGAGAAGAGAAAGAGAAGAGAAGAGAAGAGAAGAGAAGAGAAGAGAAGAGAAGAGAAGAGAAGAGAAGAGAAGAGAAGAGAAGACAGACTTTTGTATCCTTTTATTATAAAAGTATAAAACCATTCCGCAAAGCAGTGTTAAACCAAGCAACGAGTTCAAAGAAACATTGTATAAGGATCATAAACACACCAAAAAAGAACAAAGGATATTCAAAAGAAATCAGCAAGTATAAAAATTTTACCAACCAAAGGTGAGGACACAAACAGAAACCACAAACAATTTTAAAGGAAATGCTCATGCAAGAGCTATGAACACATCAAGAGCAAATTAAGCGTTTGATTAAATTAAGTGAAAAATTGAGAAAGGGAAAGAGAGGGGGGGAGAGAGAGAGAAGGGGAGAGAGAGAGGGGGAGAGAGGGAGGGGGAGAGAGAGAGCGAGAGAGGAGAGAGAGAGAGAGAGAGAGAGAGAGAGAGAGAGAGAGAGAGAGAGAGAGAGAGAGAGAGAGAGAGAGAGAGAGAGACTTTGACTTTTGAAGCTCTTTTATTATAAAGGTAAGAAAACCATACAAGTCATGCAAATAATAAAGTCACCACAATTCAAAACATGTGCAGCCAAACAACAACAATAAAAACACCAAGCACTAAAATATAAAACTTAACAAACCATGATCAAGTTTACAAAACCCACCCTTTACACACCATTTTGCCACAAAGGTTTGTAAATCATCTTTCATTTGGAAAAAAGAAAATTCCAAGCGTAACCTTGCCATGACTAGAGCCTTAAACACAATCACCACATCACATAAAATATCAGCATTTGCCAGGAGCTTTGCTTTTCTTGTTTTGTAGATTGCTAATTTTCCAATAGAAATTAAGAAATTAGCAAGAGCAGTCTCAGAGCGTTTTTTATAACTAAGTGGTGGTCCAAAGATAAAAACCCGTGTAGAAAAAGAAAAGTTCATACGATTAAAAAAAAGTTGATAAAAAACCAAAGAAGGGAAAGAGTCTTGCACAATCTACGTAAGCATGGAAAAGGAAAAGGAAAAGGAAAGAGAGAGACGCTGAAGGGGACAGGACATCATCGAGGGGCACCGAGGCATTGCCACTGATGGAGTTCAGGAGAAACTGCTTCTCGAACACGAAACCTGGTCCCAGTGCATGTTGGCTGCCTGAATGACCTTGTCTGATGTAGGAGGTTACATGTCCGCCTGACTCAATCAAATCAGGAAGGTGCCTTCATGCATCTCTGGAGCAAGGGCTTGCAGTTCCTGCAGATCGTGAACCCCTGGCAAGTGTCCTCCTCATCCCTTGCCACTGAATACGGCGGCTCTCAACTACTTGTGTCTACCAAACTAGCACATCTCTGGTCTCAGTAAACATATTCCTTTGCTTCTACTCATATTTGGAACCCAGGCAAGCCCGCCTTATCGGCATCCGGTGAACCAGGGGCCGCTGCAATTAGTCAGGTTCACAATGTTTTTTCGTTCAAAATCATGGTAGATTAGCAAACCTATACATTTTTGGAAACGTTATTACATGGAAAATCAGAAAATCAATGTTTACATTTGCCAATTCCGACCAATTCGATTCGACCAATTCGACCAATCGACCAATTCCATTCGACCAATTCGACCATTCGACCATTCGACCAATCGCTTCGATCGACCATTCGACCATTCGACCAATTCGATCGATTCGATTCGATTCGATTCATCGAATTCGATTCGATCGACCATTCGACCAATTCGATTTGCCAATCAATTTGATCGACCTTTGCTTGTGTGGAACGGACTGTGAAAACGATGCGGACTATATTGTCGGATACGACACACAGGACAGTGATGACGAACTCGAAATGGCATATTCTGTAATCGTGTATGTTTGATGCCATTGACTGCCTGTGTATATTTTGTCATTGACTGCCTGTGTAGATGTGAAGTTATACTGACTGTATGTGTATATATGATTTTGCTGACTGCCTGTGTATGTTTGGTGATATGAATTATTGTGACACATTTTGATGTTATTAACTGCCTGTACAAAATGATAACATGTATTTGATTATGCAACTTATCGCGAATATAAAGACAGTATTTTGCAATTCAAAACCTTTGATTCGTGTCTTACCATTCCCCATAGCACTAATTTGATACTTTCATTGGATTCCTTGTCCCTGAAAATATAGGTTTAGTATATTTTTAAAAGGTTTTAGGGTAATTAGAGGCAGAAATAGAATAAAATATGTATTTTACAGTGGCCATGTTGAAAATCCAAAATGGCCGCCATACAGGTATCTCTCCAAATGTAAACATTGATTTTTAGTTTCCTTATGTATGTATAGGTTTGCTAATCTACCATGATTTTGAACGAAATCTAATTTATTGACATAGTGAACCTGACTAAATCCCCAAAACCTAAAAACCTCATCATAATAATCGGATCCTCTTTCGTCCGACCTCCAGCACCTTCCCCCTCTGTTCCCCGAATTGATTGGCATGTCCTGGGTGTAGGTAAGGTAAGAGCGATTGAGAGGGCTGCATAAGTATTAAGATAGACACATTCTTTTGTATGTATTTGTTTTTCTTGTGATTGGAAATAAATGTTTCATTTCCTGTGATTGTGAATAAATTATTATGTGTGTGAATGAATGAATGAATGAATGATCGTTTTAAGGCCATTATCCCCGTGAGAGTGGGCCCCATGACCCTTGCGGGCCCCATGACCTCATGGGGCCCTGTTTGAGGCAATGTTTTTATGGCCGGATGCCAATCCTGTCGCCTCTTACGATGCGCAGGGATACGGTGTACCTATTCTAAATCGGCGTACACACCGGACCATTCATCCCAGCAAGCTGGTACTCAATTTGCCGACCTTGGAAGGATGACAGGCTGAGTCAACCACCCTGGTGTTAATTCAGCGATCCACCGGGATTCGAGCTCAGGATCCTAGGATCCCAAGCCAGTGCCCTAACCGCTAACCCAACACCAGGCTCTGTAATGTAAATAAATAAATGTGTGAAATGTGTGAATGTAAATAAATGTGCTTGTTTAATTCTTGAAGTGTTTCTGACCAACTGATTGATGTCCATTCCCTAAATGGTATGAGATAGTAGAAGCATGGCAAAATGGGAGTTGTCTCCATATGCTTCGATCCGGTTTTAGCCATTAACCATTCACGGTTCCCTTGGCCGTGTGACAATTTTGACATTTTTGTGTCAATCGGACCAATGGTTGCAGAGAAAACGAATTTTAAAGGGAATAACCCCGCAAAATGCCAGCAGAAGGGACATACATACATACATACATACACATATACATACATGCATACTGTACAATGTACATACATACTGTACAATGTACATACATTCATACATACTGCACATACATACACATGTGCATGCATACTGTATATACATACATGCATGCTGTACATACTGTTATGTCAGTGGGTAGGGCATATATAGATTTAGGTATATCTGCATAGGTAGGTGTCTGGCTGTCGTGATGGGGAACCTCACCTGCAATAAATTCTGTCTAGCCCGAATGTCGGAGTAAACTGTGTATCTGTGTCCCCGCCAAGAGGGGGCGGGGCTTGGTAACTAGAATTAGGGAATAAGGATAAGATTCCATTTGTGTCATTCCCTCTGTGATCATACCTGTGTCCCGTATGGCAACGCACTCTTATACATTAGGTATATCCATTAGTGCACACATTAATTAATTTCCCCTCCGCCACAAGACGATAAAACTGACCGGAAGAGCAGACGGAAGCGGCCGTGTACAACGCCGGCATGGGCAGCAAACATCGAACAGGCAGGCTGAGAGACACGCCCAGGAAGGCTCGTGATTGACAGGAGGGGGAGGGGTGAGCAACAACCGGAGCATCGATTGGAGAGTATGGAGGATGAAGGACATGCCACACTGATTGGACACCACAATGACGTGCGACCAATGACGTAACACCAAAGGTGAGAGACGCTCAGCAAATCAGTGCAGAGGGGGCAGACGAGCTATCAACAAGCGACACGCTGATTGGAGGAGAAGCGCCGGTGACGTGAAAAGGCGCAAAAGGTTACCAGTAAACGAGGTACTGGTTGGCAGAGGGAGAGAGCTGACATTACAAGACGATCAGTAAAACGACTCGCTCACCGGCATTTTCCTCTCTTCCCTTGGCCCTCTTGCCCTGGACTGTCCGATTGAGTTGGCCCTTATCGCTTTGGTTTCTTCCCTGCCCGGACCACCCTTCTGCCTTTGCCTTTCGTACCAGGTTGGACCTTTCCTTTGCGAACCGCAAATTGCCTGCGTTACGATGGATGTTGGGGGAACGTTGGAGCGCCGTCGATTCTCCTCCCTGGCGTTCACGTGCGAGCGAGGCTTGTCGCTAAGCGGGCGAGACCGGTGCGAGCAAGGCACTCGGTGAGGCCTGATGGAGCATGCACACCGGAGCCTGTATGATTCCTGATGGGCGCTACATCTAAACACAGATAAGACGCACCACACCCGAACCACAACATTTTCTTTGTTTCATTCCTCCTGTGTTGTGTATTTTAAGTGAAGTGTGGGAGTGCTCCATTAGAGGGGTTTAGGTGTTATCGTCGCGTTTCATTGTTCTCGAGTTCCGTAATAAATATTTCTTTTTAGCACATTTTACCTCCGTCTCGGGTTGAGTTAATTTCCATAGGGAGAAGACATCGTCGGGGCCATGAAGGTAAGCCGCAGCATTCTCCCCAAGCCTCCCCTGCTCATGTATCGATCCGCCATTGAATTGATTGTCGCCTCATTAAGCTCGATTCCATCTGTGGATGCTCTGTCTTAATAGAGTCGTCCACACGACAATGCATACTACATGCACATACACATATGCATTCATACTATATATGTTGGAACCCATCTGTGGATCGGTCCCATCGGCCGATGGGTCTGCGCCATCTGCGGATGTGTTGTTCACCTTGAAGGAATGTGTATGCATCATAATTCATCTCTGTTAAATTCTGTTTAACGTATTGTATCGGTATTCCGTAAATTGTATCCGTAATTGTATCCGTAAATTCTGTTTAACGTATTGTATTGTTTGTGTTAAAAATCATCTCTGTTAAATTCCTACCACATGTAATTCCAATGACTGTGTACCTGATTGAAGAGCACCATTCTGTCAACACATTCCTTCAAGGTGAACAACACATCCGCAGATGGCGCAGATCCATCGGCCGATGGGACCGATCCACAGATGGGTTCCAACATATATACAGTCATGTGAAAAAGTAAGAACACCCCATGTAAAGTTTTGACTTTTTTCAACATATTTCAACATACAGCTATTCGATCTTCATTTCAACAATATTGATAGATAAAGGTGATATAATAGAACAAATATCATGAAACATTTACATTTTGTAGTCCATTGTATAATTTAAATGAACATCAATGCAAATTTCGCATGTGGAAAAAGTAAGTACACCCCTACATTTATCATTACTTCAAATACCTAAAATTAGAATCAGGTGCACCATCTCAGGTGCAAATGATTAGAACATCGTTAGAGAGGATCTTGGAGGAACCTTATTTTTATTATTTAAACGTCTTATTTAAACCTCAGACATTTAGTTTGGTTTGCTCTTTGTTGTTGAAGTGTGCGGCGTCACCATGCCTAGATCAAAAGAGCTCTCTGAGGCCTTCAGAAAGAAGGTTATAGATGCCTCCGAGTCTGGGAAGGGATTAAAAAAGATCTCCAAACAATTTGAAATCAATCATTCGACTGTCCGGAAGATCATCTACAAGTGGAGAAGATTCCAAACAACTGCCAACTTGTTCAGGCCAGGCCGCCCCAGCAAGTTCAGTCCGAGAGCAGACCGCAATATGCTGAAAGACGTCTCTAAGAACCCCAGAATGTCATCACGGGACCTACAGGTAGCTCTTGCCACTGTTGATGTCAAAGTGCACGAGTCTACCATTAGAAAGAGGCTGCACAAATTTGATCGACATGGGAGGTGTGCCAGGAGGAAACTTTTGCTGTCCAGAAAGAACATCAGGGCAAGACTAAAGTTTGCCAATGAACACATAGGCAAAGACCAGCACTTCTGGAACAATGTGCTCTGGACAGATGAGTCAAAGGTAGAGCTATTTGGCCACAGTACCAGAAGACATGTTTGGCGAAAACCAAATCATAAGACCAGCATTTGACAGCATTTGACCACAAGAACCTGATACCAACTGCAAAGCATGGTGGTGGAAATATTATGGTTTGGTGCAGCTTTGCTGTATCAGGGACTGGGCAGCTCACCATCATATAATCCACTATGAATTCTTCATTGTACCAGAGGGTCCTTGAGGATAATGTGAGGCCATCTGTCAGAAAGTTGAAGCTCAACCGAAGCTGGACCTTGCAACATGACAACGACCCCAAACATACGAGTAAATCCACCAAGGAATGGCTGAAAAGAAAGAAATGGAGGGTTCTGGAATGACCAAGTCAAAGCCCAGATCTAAATCCCATCGAGATGTTGTGGGGGATTTGAAATGAGCTGTGCATGCAAGAAACCCCTCAAACATCGCACAGCTGAAAGAATTCTGCATGGAGGAGTGGGCAAAAATTTCTCCCAGTCGATGTCAGAGACTGGTAGACAGTTATAAGAAATGCCTACTTGAGGTTGTTTCTGCCAAAGGGGGCAATACCACCTATTAGAGCCAAAGGTGTACTTACTTTTTCCACATGCGAAATTTGCATTTATGTTTATTTAAATTATACAATGGACTACAAAATGTAAATGTTTCATGATATGTTATATTATATCACCTTTATCTATCAATATTGTTGAAATGAAGATCAAATAGCTGTATGTTGGAAAACTTTGAAAAAGTCAAAAAAGTACTTACTTTTTCACGTGACTGTACATACATGCATACTGTACATGCATACACACATCCATACATACATACTGTACATGCATACACACATCCATACATACATACTGTACATATATACATACACATGCATACTGTACCTGCATACTGTGCATACATACTGCACATACATACACACTGTACAGACATACATACTGTACAGCCATGCATACATACTGTTCCACCGTCAATTTCACCTTTGTTGTTATTATGTACTTGTAGGATTTTTAGTATCAGGTAATATTGTTAAGATTCTTTGTGTGAAATGGAGATGACTTTAGTAAAAGGTAAAAAAATAAATGTTTGTGAAGGAAAATGGAAAACGCAGCAAAGAAACCGGAAGAGAAGAGAGGAGAGAGGAGGAGAATTGTCGGTGGGGAAAAATATACAGCTGTGAGTCGCCTCGAGGATGCGAGCAGACTTTTTTGATGTTGGTCGCGAATGAGTTGAGGCGACATCGTCCTATATTGCGATTGCAATTAAAACTGCCTCTCAGGTTTTATCACCAAGTGTGAGCTATTGTTGGAGGGAAGGCAAGCGCCTCCATTACAGGCTGATCCGCCGTTTTGTCCTCGAAGAGGCTGTCCGCCTGGTGCTTCGTGTTTTGTCATTGGGATTCCCATATCGACATCATCGTATGGATTGCCATTGGTTTCCATATTTGCTCAATTCCCATATCAACCGCTCACCTCGTAACTCCTTGTCCGCTGCCGTGCCGATACCTGCCTGTTCTTGTCGTTCTGCATGACTTCAACCTTTATCCCACGTTGGGATTTGTGCACGGACTTTGGGGAATGTTACATTCCATTCACGTTTGGCGTATCGTGAGTTTATTGCTTTGAGAGCATTGGGGAATGATGGTACCATCATCGGTATTGTTCATTTGATGCAAGTGATATTTTCATTGTACTTTCTTCAAGAGTGTTATTATTGTGTTTGTGAGAGTTCTGAATACAATTACTTATTTTGTTTTACACAATTGAATTGGTGTGGTTTTACCATGGTTTATTAGAACACTCAAAATAACAAATCTTTCTGCTGCGTTCCCTCTCGAGAAATATGAGGGGCACTGTATGCATTACATACATAATGAACGTACATATTGTATGTATATACTGTAGTACATACATGCATACTGTACATACATACATACAGTACACACATACGGACACACAAAGGCTGCTACAAACGGCATTGCCCTATGGGCTGCACCGTAAAGATGATGTTTCTTGCATCACAGTGGCTGTGGTTGTGGTTAAGTGGTTAAAGTCACTGACTCGTAAGCCAGCAGATGTAATTAAATCCTAGGCAAAGCCAAAGTTCTACAAAAGCAAGACAAAAAGTAGTAGAAGTAGTTGTAGTAATTGTAGAAGTAGTAGTGGTAGTAGAAGTAGTTGTAGTAATTGTAGAAGTAGTAGTGGTAGTAGCAGTAATGGCAATAGTAGTAGTAGTAGAAGTAGTTGTATAAGTAGTTGTAGTAGTAGTAGAAGTAGTAGTGGTAGTAGCAGTAATGGTAGTAGTAGTAGTAGTAGTAGTAGTAGTAGAAGTACTGCTTTTGTTGGAAAGGCTATAGAGATTTGCGTTCAGAGCTCATGAAAGCTCAGGCAAACATATGTTCCCAGTTTAATGTCGCTCAATTCCTCATCACTGCAAGTCCATGGTTTGAACTACAGTAGACAAGGTAGAGCATTTTGAAGAGAAAGCACTACCAAGACAGATAAGGGGAAGGTAAAAGAACGCCAAAGAACACCAAAAAAAAGAACGCCAAATAACACATTTATACAAATAAGAGCAAAGTATCTTGTGGGGAGACCGTACAAAGTGCATCATTTATAGTCCAGGTTTCCTTAAACTTTTGAACCGTGTTACTATATTCTGCCGCCTTGTACTCCGAAATAATGCGTGAGCGTATTAAGCCCTTCAGACCTACAGAACTGTGTTCCACCACATCTCTCTCAATTTTTGCCTTCCTGGTTTTATATATTGCCATTTTCCCACAGGCTAAAATAAAGTTAACAAGGAGATCTCGTGACTTGCTTAGTTTCTTTACCGGGTGCCCGATGATAAAAAGTGTTGGAGAGAAGTGAAGCCAGAAGTGCAAGAGAAGATTTTTCATCAGTAAGAACACTGGTTCAAGACGGTGGCATTGAAGGTATATGTGAAATATAGTTTCCCTTTCACCACAAAAGCAGCATTCCTCTGGAGAGTGAGTGAAATGGTGCATCATAGAACCAGAGCTCAGTGCACCATGTAGCAACCTCCAACTTAAGTCTGCCATCATTCTTGGCGTTGGGTAGAGATAGAGTGAATCCCAACGTGGATGAACAGTCGAAGGAAGTGGAAGAATCTCATGCCAGGGAATATCTAGTCGGGTTGCAAGAGCTATATAATGGAGTGAGTGGATCACTAGCAGGTATATATTTTTCCTTGATAGCCCACAGAACGACATTTCCACTGTGCCAGGGTCTTACTCATATTGTTTGCAGGTATTGGCTGAGAGAGCTCGCAACATCGTGGTCTGATTTTAAAATCCATGGAGTTACCGATGGACATCTGTCCAGATCCATCACCCTCTTTGGGATTCTCTAGATATTCCAGACAATCGGGAGGCAAGGAGCTTTTGACCTCTTCAAGTATCTTGGAGGGGATCCTGATTGTCCTTAGGCCCATTTTCGCTGTGAGTTCCTTGGGTAAAATAAGCCTTCTCTTCCCATCGTTCAGAAGGTCTCCCACTGTGGATATGCTACCAGCTAAGAGGTTCCTTCTTACTGAAAAGGAAGCCAGAGATGGGCCCTGTAGAAGAGGGTTGAGAATGAACGGTTCTTCTAGCAGGTCCTTGCCTAGATAAGGAACTGTTCTTTGTACGTCGACTACATTCCAAGCCTTCAGCATTTCTTGATAAAAAAGAGGCAATGTAGCACTAGACAGGCTCCGAGATGTAATGATGAAAAGGTTCCTTTTGTACCCAAGATTGAGCACTTTGCTGAAGAAGTATGATGCCAGTGAGCACCATTGCGGTGCAGGGTTCACATGTAGGTAACGTTGTATGGTCTTCAGCCTGGATGCATGGTAGTGGCTTCGAAGGCAGGGAAAATACTGTCCACCTTCTGCAAAAGGCAAGCTCAGAATGCCCAGGGAAACCCAGTGTTTACCATTCCAAAAGTAGTCCAATAGCCTCCTCTGCATCTTAACCAGAAACTCCTCTGGAGTGCTTATGCAAGAGAGCCTGAATACTAACTTCGGAATTATAAACTGTTTAATAAGGAGTGTTTTTCCCCTCAGAGACAGGACTTTTAGTAGTCCACTCCAGTCTCTTCACTTTGCTTCGATCTTGTCCCCTAAAGTGTTCCAGTTAATGAGTGGTGAGTACCCATGGGAAGTGGACAAGTGCACCCCCAAATATTTGAGCTCATTGCGACTCCAGGTCAATTTCTGAAAAAGTGTTGGTAACTCCTTTACCTGCATTTGTCCAATTATAAGCCCCGAGCTTTTCCTCCAATTGATTGTAGCAGACGATGCTGCTGAATAGACCTGCTGACAATCATAAACTATTTGCATATCCCTTGCATTACTGGCAAACACGAGAACATCATCTGCATATGCAGAAAGTTTGAGGTTTACCCTGTTGTGTGGCACCACAATGCCAGTTAGCCTTCTTCTCATCAAACAAAGGAAGGGTTCAATACATAGGGAATATAATTGGCCGGACAGGGGACATCCTTGTCTTATTCCTCTCTCAAATGGAAAGGGCGCGAGTAAGAAACCGTTGACTTTAACTAGGCATTCTGCCGACATGTACAACATCTGAAACATGCCTACAAATCTCCTCCCCAACCCAAAAGTTAGCGAGGTTTCAAAGAGATACTCATGGTTCATCTGGTCAAAGGCTTTCTCCTGATCCAAGGAAAGGAATCCGACTTGAGTCCGAGTCATGTCCGCATACTGTATCAGGTCTCTGACAAGGGATATGTTGTCATGTATTGTCCTGCCTGGAATGGCATAAGATTGGTCCGGGCTGACTAATTTTGTCAGGACTGGTCCGAGACGGAGTGACAACATTTTAGCCATGACCTTATAATCCACACACAGCAGAGACACAGGGCGGTAATTCTTCAAGCTTCTCAAGTCACCCTCCTTGGGGATCAAGACCAGAATCGCTCGACACCAAGAAAGGGGCATTATACCTGTATCACATGCTTCCTGAGCTACGCTTAAGTAATCAGGTCCAACCAAGTCCCATACTTTTGTATAGAATTCACATAATAAGCCATCCATGCCGGGGGATTTATCTCTTGATAGGCTGTGCAGGGCGGTTTTCAATTCTTCCAGAGATAATGGAGTCTCCAGCTGCTCCCGGTCTTCTACAGAGGCTTCAGGAAGACTACTCCACAAAGTACCACCTGCACCTGCATCTGTGCTCTTACCCGAATATAGCTGAGTGTAAAAGGCTCTAATTCGTTTTTGAACACCCTCCGAGCCATTGAGCAAGAGACCATCTTCTGCGAGAACACTCGATATAGTCCTGAATTGACCTTTGCGTTTTTCCACCCCATTGAGATAATTCAGGACATATTCATCCTCAGAAATAAACTGCAAACGAGAGCGCACATACGCCCCTCGTGCCTTCACACGACTACATGCTTTAAGGGTGCTCTTCTTTTCTTCGTATGCCTGCAGTTCAGTAGAGGTAAGGGTGGTCAGGTGCTTCTCAAGGTGCAGCAGTTCCTCTTCCAGTCTTTTGATCCCTACCCCAAGTGTTTTGCTCGAACCATACGAGTATTCCTGACATAGCAATTTCAATCGTACCTTGCCTACATCCCACCAGAAACCAAGTGAGCAAAAATCTCCTTTTTTATTCCTTCAGGCTTGCCAAAAATTCAAAAAGATTGACAAAAAGGCTTTATCCTGACTTAAAGCATTGTTCAGGCGCCAGAGCCAGGGCCTCGGCTTGTTTCCGCCAGGGAAAACTTAATCCAGGCCAAATTGTGATCTGTGAAATGGGCACCTTTTATACTGGAGTCACTGACACTCTAACACCAACGGTGAGACACATAAATTATATCGAGCCGGGATTGTGATATATGACCACCTCTGATACTCGTATACGTGAATGTTCTGGCTGTGGGGTGTTGTATTTGCCAAGTATCTCTCAAGTTTAACAGTGTTATGGTTTGTTGTAATATTCTAACAGAGGGATTATGCGGCTCCTGACCTATTCGATCAAGGGAGGGGTCTAGAGTGCAATTAAAATCTCCTCCAAGAATTACACACTCTTCACCAAGCAAGGTGAGCATGAATCTCTGCAACTGGTTGAAGAAAATCCCCCTTGCAACTCCTACACAAGGTGCATAAATGTTGACGAAATTGACAACAAATTCTTCAAACTTTGCTTTTATATGTAGCAACCACCCCACCCTGGCTTCCTTTACGACAAGTATTTCAGGTTTCCTCTTTGGTGAAAAGAGGGTAGCCACTCCACAAGATGTGTCCGTTAGGTGACTGAAAAAGGCCAAACCTTCCCATTGGTTTTCCCATCGGGATGCAGCCTCTGGGGTCGTGTGGGTTTCCTGCAGAAAGGTTACTTCAAGTTTTTCCTTCACACAGAATGACAATACCCGGTGCACACGGAATGCATCCTTACAGCCATTGACATTCAATGATCCTATTCATAAGTTTGACGTCATTATTGTGTTGAGAGTTTTGTTTCTGTAAAATTCATCATCTTAAACCAATTTATATTCAGGCCCGTAACTCAACATAACAGCTTTGCTAGAAACTTCCTGACTCGGGCTTGTTCGGCCGAGCCTGAAGTCCTTGTTTTATGCCCCTCTCTCCTTAGTACATACAAGGAATGCACTAGGTTCCAGGAACTCGAGTATCTCCTGGCTGGGAATGCAGGAATGGTGTCCTGCAGGTAGGTCTGTCTCTAAACCAGTCAGTGACCCTTGATAGTCTTCCCCATCACCAATACTTTCCTCATCATCGCTGTCTGGAGGTTCAAGATCCTTCTCCTTTGGTGAACTTGTACAATGTGTCAAGTCTTCTGCCATGTCGTCTCTCAAGGCTGACTTGGCATAATCTTCTGGCGCAGAGGAACGCTCCTTTGGCTCTGATGCGGCGGACGTTGCTTCACCTGTGAGAAAGGATGCCTCCTCCTCAATTGGTATAGGAGATCCAACCTTTTGGGGTGGTAAAATAGAGATGTGCTCAACTATTCCCCTTTCTGTGCCAACAGTGAGTGAAGTGACATCACCTGAGATGTCGGTCAATGCCAGCAACTTTATTGATGCTTGTGTGTCTGGTTCCCTCTCTCTGTCTGTCCCACCGATGAATGCTACCCAGCATCCTTTGAAATTTTGGTGTTAATCCTTCGGTTCAGAACTGCTCTTGTAGATGTTTCAATCCCTGGTTTATTTTGAAGCTTCATTGCAGTTGTTATTATTGGATGCATTTTCTCAGGAACCAACATCACAGTATCGTTTGGCCCTGTCAAGTCAGATACCTCTAGGTTGTTTATCTTTACCATGCTGGGTTTACTACCTGACGGTCTCCCTTCCTGTTCATTCTTCAAACTGTCTTTGGGTGGATCTGAGAGAGAAAACTCCCCATATCCTGTCGCTTGATGAATAGTTTCCTCTTCTTCTTCTTCTTCTTCTTCTTCCATTTCTTCAGATTGGGTTACCACTCTTTTCTCCTTCAGAATACTAGGCCTTACAAATCCCTTTGACACATTACTTCCTGTGTCATCCTCAATTGTACCAGGGTGTTCCATGGTCCCATCCTCTGTGGGTTCTGATTTCCTCTTCTGTGCTCTCTTTGCCTTCCCTGCTCCCACTGTCTGCCATTGATTTATGGCAGCGGAAGAGATGGGATGAGAAGCTGGTATAGAACTTTCTTGAGGGGCCACTGCCCTCGAGCACAAAGGAGCAGCTGCCTCTCTTAGGATACCTTCAGTGATGCTGGGATCCTCTCGAGGCTGATCTGGGCGTTGAGGAGCTGCAACCTCTTTAATGATAGTGGGGCAGTCTGCTCTCCTGTGATCCTTCGCTTTGCATACAAAACAACGGGGTTCGTTTGTCATATAAAACACCCTGTAATTCTTTCCGTCAAAAGGAATAACAAACAACCCCTCACATTCAGCATCCTTTCCCAATTCAATGGAGACTTGTCTTTTAAAAGACCAGAGATGTTGTAGGGAGGGCTCATGACAGCCCAAAGACACAGGCTTGATGGGTGATCTCAACACTCCCAGTCGTTCCAGGAAAGGCACCACGACATTGTCAGGCACGTAAGGAGGTATATTAGATATAATTATCCTTGTACCAAGACTTGAGAGCGGCTCGACTTGTACAAAGAGTCCTCCCACACTAATCCCTTTCTCAATGGCCTTATTTGCTGCAGCCTCCGAGTTAAGAAAGAACACAGCTTGTCCATACATTTTCGAGGCTGCAACTATCGTTGCTGGATCAACAACACTAGCGAATGCTTTTACATAGGCCTCTATTTGGGTGATTTGTCCCAACTCGCATTTCACCCCGTGCTTCCTTGTTAACGCCTTAAACGGGTGGGCAGGGCGGTTCCCACCTGCACCAGAGGTAGTAGCGGCCATTTTTGCCCATGTACCATCCAGAGGCATGATTGCTATTAACGGTATATTTCCCGTCAAATGAAAATGAAAAAAAATACCAATGAGCTCGTTCGCGAGCTTTTGCTTATTTTACCGGTATGCTAATGATTAACTCAAAAGGAGTTAATCCTTTTAACTCCTTTTGAGTTAAAAGGAACGCGTGTTGAGCAAATAACTTATCGGCTTAATCGCCAAAACTATGCAAATTTAGCACAGAAAGTCAAGGGTCATTAAGCAAAAACAAGGAATTCAAACAGTTTGTGATACGCCACAAATCGGGCGCGGCAAAACTAGTCCCACATGGGTGCGGCCGCACGCCGCGGCTAGGCCCGAACACAAAAGAACTAATAACTCAAACGGGACGTCAAAATAAAATAACAAAATGAACCAACTCGGTTCAGATAACCCAAATAAACCAAAAATACAAACGAAAACGAAAGAGGATGAGGAGGAAATGTCGAAAATAGCACGGCTCGAGGAGCAGCAAAATGGCGTGGCGTGGCGTAGTAGTAGTAGAAGTAGTCGTATATGTAGTTGTATTGGTAGTAGTGGTAGTAGTAGTAGTAATTGTAGTAGTATAAGTAGTGGTAGTAGTTGTAGTAGTAGTTGTAGTAGTAGTTGTAGATGGCAAACACCTATGGTACGTTGGATTTGTTTGATTTGTACGTGCATTCTCGATGTCTTTCACCAGGTGTTCAGACTGGAACTCTAATAGACCAACTGAGACATATATTTTCCAAACAGCAAATTTATGCTGATTATCAGAAAGTGATTCTCTGAGTTATACACAAAATGCAATTTAATACAGAGGTGACACAATGGATAATAAATTATGCACTTTGAAATTTGATACGTTCAACTCGTGTTAAAGAAGTGTGCACATGCACACTTTGAAATGTCCAACAACCTTCTATTTATTCCTTCATTTTTGTCGTTCAGGTTTTTTGTATGTACATTGTGAATGTACACTGTTTTTTGAATGTTAAGGCCTATTTCACATGACTTTCCATTGATAATATTTTTGTTCATGGGTACCTTTTCATGGTAACATCTTTCAGCTGAATTTGAACCCACAACCTCTAGAAACCACTCCAGCATCCTAACCGTGAGACCTGTAATTTGTGGTTGTGAATTTCATCGATTTGAATAAACAACCAAAGCTCCATGGTTTGTCTATTGTTGCTTCTTTCATATCAGGAAACCATCAATAAAATGTCAAAAAACTAATTATTTCTCTTGATTGCTTCATATTATAATGAATTATACAATCACCAAACACAAGCAGTGATTCGGATCATTTTCTGAGTCGAGAATCATTTTCAAGTATCGCTCTCATCAAAAGCAGCCAACGTTGACCCAGCACACCGTTTGACCTTTAAACATTCATGAGATATCGTTGGATAAACAGCTTTGATATCAGCACATCCTGGCAGGTGATAGATGAGCCTCTGAGAAGGCTATCCCACACCCAGGCACAAATTGAAATAAGTTAACTCAGATAATCTTTCAAGGTCAACACACCTTTGGTGTTAATTGCAGTTATCGAGATGATATTGATATTTGCTCTATGAGTCCATGTAATGGGAACTGAATCGGATTCCAAATGAGAACCTGAGCTTTCGACCCCTCTTCTTTGTCAAAAGTTTTATCTTGGAGCGTATAACCCTCCTTTCTCCAAAGTTTGAGTGTAACCTTTTACATGACCAAAACCTTTTTACATGACCAAAAACCTTTTACATGACCAAAGCCTTTTTACATGACCAAAAACGTTAGAGGACCAAAAACCTTTTACATGACCAAAGCCTTTTCACATGACCAAAACCTTTTTACATGACCAAAAACTTTTTACATGACCAAAACCTTTTTACATGACCAAAAACTTTTTACATGACCAAAGCCTTTTCACATGACCAAAACCTTTTTACATGACCAAAAACTTTTTAGATGACCAAAGCCTTTTCACATGACCAAAAACTTTTTACATGACCAAAAACGTTATAGGACCAAAAGCTTTTTACATGACCAAAAACTTTTTAGATGTCCAAAACCTTTTCACATGACCAAAAACTTTTTACATGACCAAAGCCTTTTTACATGACCAAAAACGTTATAGGACAAAAAACTTTTTACATGACCAAAACCTTTTTACATAACCAAAAACCTTTTACATGACCAAAGCCTTTTTACATGACCAAAAACCTTTTACATGACCAAAGCCTTTCTACATGACCAATACCTTTTTACATGACCAAAACATTTTTACATGACCAAAAACTTTTTACATGACTAAAGCCTTTTCACATGACCAAAACCTTTTTACATGACCAAAAACTTTTTACATGACCAAAGCCTTTTTACATGACTAAAAACTTTTTACATGACCAGAACCTTTTTACATGACCAAAAACTTTTTACAAGACCAAATTTTTTTCACAAGACCAAAAAACATACATTGGTGACATATTGTGGTAAACTTTGGCCTTGGCAGTGACTTGCCTGCTGGGTCAATGAAAAAGATGCTTCAAAGGTTTATTGTTATTTTGTTCACTTCATATAACGAACAGGTAAATTGTCTGGGATCATAGAACGAGTAACACAAATTCGAGTATTTGTAGGTATATGTACAAAACAAACTCACAGACTCCATACATACAAATATATTCACTAAGTAGATAAAAATGACATGTAATCCCCCTCGGGTCTCAAAAAGGATTCAGTTTAATTTATTGCTCGAGCTGCCTTTGTGGCATGTCATAATCATGTATTATAGATCCTGGAAATACGGGGGAATTATTCACAAGTCGATGAAATTGACCGAGACATGTTTATTTACATAATAAGGAAGAAGGGGTTCAGTTGGTTCCGATGGAAGAGCGATTGCTCAAAAACACCGTTTTCCGCAATGAGGTTTCCAATGGGCATTGAAAGGCTGTGGCTGTTTGTATGAAATGATCCATTTTGATATGATCGCCATTTTTATTTTGGTATCACAGGAAGAGGCCTAGATGGTGTGTCCACAATAAACCTCACGGGCATTCAGGGAGCATCAATAATTCACCATGGGCACAGCGTCTGCCCTTTCATCCCACTCCGACTGCGAGCTCGCTTTCCTAAGCCTGCATAGACTGTTATGACGTCCAATAAGGACGTGATGAGAAAGGCGATTAATTATTCAGAGAAAGTTAACAAAAGGAGGAAGGGCCACTTAAAGAAGCTGTCCAATTTCCCCTTTTCTTTTCTTTCTGGTTTGTTCATGATAAAGTCTTATGCGAATACCTTGCTTGTCTCTCCGGACGATGGCAGACTGACCAGATTAATTTTGTCAGGTGGGGAAAAAAAGAAAAATCCTCATTCCCTTTGACATGACTTACAAGTCTCTTGGGCTACTTAACAAAAATGGCCGGAGCAGCACCAGGATGTGAACAGCTCTTAGGGCAAGGAAGGTTTGGGATTATTTTGTGAGACGAGGGCACGTGGAACATGTCACGGTCAGGTGTGCAATTGTATGTAGAGTTAAGGAGAAGCCTTGGATGTCGGGATGTTGTTGGACCGATTACGTGTCCTGTTTCAAATTTCCATGAGATTGAGGCTCAGTTGATCAGGATGTAATAAGAAGAGTAATAAGAGTGTGATGGAGGAGTTTATAGAGAGAAAGACAGAAGTAAAAGACAAGGTCAATATTAGGATTACAAGATGGAGGAAGAATGAAAAAAATGAAGAGGGGAAAAATGATTGAGGAAGATAATAAAGAAATGGAGATTTTGAGGATGTGACATTGAGGCAAAGGGGTTATTATATTAGAGAGTAGATGGTTATGGCTGACCTTTGACCCTGTGTTAATGAAGGGCTTTGGCTTTAGGCTAATTTTACCCAAGAAGGTCACTGGCATGATGATAGGCCTTCATGGAGCACTCTTCGTACGTTCAGGCCTTTATTACTCTGCCAGGAGGCAGTTTGCAAGACCTTGGTTATTAATGAACGCAATATGCTACATGATCATGTAATTAACAGCTGGAAAGCTCTATGGCGAGAGAGAATGTGTGCAATTATGCCGGAGTGTGCAGGACAATCCACCCACTCAAATTGGCCTATACATCCACATCTGTGTTGGCAGACAAATTAATAGTGAGAAATATTTGGTACGCGTATAACAAACAAAACAGCTGCTAAATTAACGGTCACATCGACTTCATTTATCCCATAAGGCTCAACATGAAAATGCTCATTGGCATCCTCCACCTGAACCTCAGGTAATTGCCCAGGTAAAAAGCAGCTGCCATTTTACCTGTGTTCTGTTCCTCTGCTCAGTCGAATTGAATGACGTAAGCACAGTGTGGCTGAACAAGAGTGTATTAATGGAGTTTCTTTTAGGTTTGGATGTGGTTTTGCATTTCAAACTGTAAAAGAAAAACTAAACATCTAAACCCGAAATGATCGATTTAACCAGACAACAGACAATAAACCTTGTAGAGGGGGAACGCACCTGAGTTAGAAGTTACAGGTATTGGATTTCATGGTGTTTGAAACTAGAAGTTAGGGTAGGGTGGGGCAAGAGGCCCAGTAGGGGTCAAACGCCTACCCACAATATATACTAAACCACGTGATGCAACGAGCCCCATGATGCCTTGCGAGCTTCCTTCCGCAAACATCCTTTCCCGCCACGACGGCGACACAGGTAGAGAAAGCGGTACGTTTCTCAGATGTTTTTCTTTGTTTTCGTCCTGTTTGTTGTAAATTTCATACTTCATTTGTTCAGTACCATCATCTAAATAGCAGAAGAAACAGAACGTCTCTACTTTTTCTTGTTATAGGGATCTGTTAGCTATCTGTTGATGCCAGACTAAACTAGTTGCCTCCCTTGCTTTAAGTCAGATTTCCAAAGATAAGATTTGTAACAGATTGGGGATCAAACGCCCACTGGGATGTTGGGGCAAGACGCCTAATGTGCCCCTCATTCCACTGAATGTAATACCGACTTGAATTGAAATGCTAGAGTACTGCATGTCTCTGTCTCTCTGTCTCTGTCTCTCTCTCTCTCTCTCTCTCTCTCTCTCTCTCTCTCTCTCTCTCTCTCTCTCTCTCCTATGCTAGTAAAAGTGACTATCATTTGAATATATTCCGCTAAGTTATGAATAAGAGAAATTATGATTTAGAGACTGAATCATTTTTAAACACTTGTCAACAGATACATGATGGTGAGAACATACAAAAGGAAGACAGAGAGGGGCAATTATGGCCAAAGCAACTTGTCTGCAGCCTTGACAGCAGTGAGCAAGGGACTTCCACTCATTCGTGCCAGCAAGGACTTTGGTGTTCCGGCACGTAGGCCTACCCTACGAAGGCACAGAGACCAGCAAGTAGCAGCACCTGGTGTGCTGAATTTTGGGAGATATAAGAACGCCCTTCCTCCTGAGATCGACGCGCAGCTGAAAGCACATGTAACGGAGATGCAGAGGCGACTGTACGGTCTGAGGATGCGGGACATGCAGCGTCTAGCGTTTGATGTTGCTGAGAAGGCTCAAATTAGCCACCCTTTCAACAGAGAGTCCCGGATGGCAGGAAAGGACTGGGTCCAGAACTTTCTCTCCCGTCACGACCTCACCCTCAGGCAGCCTCAAGCAACCAGCATAGCGCGTGTTGTGGGCTTCAATAAACCCAGGGTCCAGGGTTTCTTTGACCTCTTCAAGGAGTGTTTGACAGCTGAAGACTACACCCCTTCAAGAGTGTGGAACATGGATGAGACAGGGCTGACAACTGTTCAAAAGCCCGGGAAAGTCATGGCCACAAAAGGTGCTCGACAGGCTTCGAGTGAGGAGGAAGACTGGCCTTGTCTTATATGCTGTGAGGAGTACAGCCGTGCCAGACCCAGGGAGGTGTGGGTGCAGTGCCAGTTGTGCCTTCATTGGGCACATGAACAATGTACGCCAGGACTGGCCCAGTTCCTGTGCCCAAACTGCGAGTCGGATGTCACGGACTGACATGTGCCCATGACTGTTTGAATTTGACCAAGTCACAATTCATGACATTTTGTATTTACAGTGAAATTTCCTCTATGTAGGAGCCTATGTTTTTCTAGTCAGACGTTAGTATTATCTTCTTTTTATGTAATTCGGAAGTAAGGGGCAAAACGCTCACTTCTCAGGGGCAACACGCCCACAGTAAGCGTTTTGCCCCAACCTGGTGGGCGTTTTACCTCCGGCATGAGGCAAAGAGGCCAAAAAAAAAAGAAAAAAATTTCACTTCTTGTTCCTTTTCGTTTTTTTCTATCTTGGTGTGCTTGTGCTATTATGTAGTGCTAATGTGTCCTTATTGTTTGCATTTACTTTTAGTTCTCTATGGCTGCAACAGGAGCAGATATCAGCAATCTTGCTTAATGGGGGCGTCTTGCCCCACGCTACCCTAATTGTGACAACACTACAGTTAGCGACCAAGCGAGCATGGAGCGGAATCATTTCACCTTTGGTTTCATAATGGACGTCAATACGCTTGAGCTTTGTTTTATCGGAGGATTTTCCGGAACGCCTTCCTGGCAGGGGTTTTTGAGAGATTCTACCGTTACGGTTTAATAAAGACTTCACTTGGAATCCAATGGCCTCGGATGTCTTTTCTTCCATGCCAAATTGGGGACCCTGACGTGATCCAAATGCACAGACAAGGAACTGCAAGTGCGCAAAAAGTCGCTGGGAACGAATAGCAAGTCGTGCTTTTCCTGGTCGCTCAACCAGCCTCATTAGTGTTAGCGGTTTCGATAAAGTGCCGCCATTTTGGCCGAATGAACCACAGCTGTGGTTTATGCAAGTTGAAGCCCCAATCGACACCCGGAACATGACTACCGAGTTGATGCGGTTAAAATAAATCCAGAGTATGCAAAGGAGGTGAGAGATATTTTACTACAACCTCCAACGAATACAACAAGCACCACTTTAGGGACCTTGCTCATAAAGGGAACGACTCCCTCTGAGCACCTCAAATTTCCTCAACTTCTTGCAGCCGAGGATTTAGGAGATTGGAGACCCGCACAACTACTGCATTATATGCAGCAGCTTCTCTGTGACCACCATGCCACTTTCGACCAGTTGCTCCGTCGTGTGTTGTGCTTGTAAAGTTTACCATCACATGTCCGCATGGTACTTGCAGCTTACACAAAGCTGCCACTACCAGCCGCTGTGGATCTAGCTGATTATGCCATGGACACCGTTATACTGACCATGGCTAATGTGACACATCCACCACAGTACGTCATACAACTACAATAAAAAATGGCGGACCCTAAGAGGCTCGTCCAGGAGCTATATGCCGTGCAACATCGGTCGTGCCCATCTTCATATAGCCCTGCTAGGGACAGAAAGCAGTGCCATACATGAAGTTGCCATTCGCCTTCACCATCCATGAACACGACAGATTGGTGTGGGTACCACGTTACCTTTGGCGCTAATGCTCTTCAGTGCAGAGCAACGTGCTCATACTGGCTACAGGGAAACGACGAGGCCCACAACGAATGGTGACGAGCCATATGTCAGTCACCTTCTTTTCCTCCTGGATCATACTAGCAGACTTCCTTTCCTTGTGAGTACAGGGGCAGAGGTGAGCCATCTGCCGCTGAACAGAAAAATCTCCAGGAATGTTTATTACTTGCCGCTACCAACCGTGTTGTTGCTACTTTTGGAGAACCCCTCCTCCAGCTTGATTTGGGTTTACGTCGCTCATTTCCATGGGTGTTTACTATTTCCGACACCAGATACTCTATTGTAGGTGTGGATTTTTTGTGTCATTTCAATCTCCTAGTATATACCAAACATCGCCTCTGATTGGATGCCTCAACACAGGTTAGTATTCTTGGTAAAGCATCCACCATTTCATCACTGAATATCACGTCTTCCATTCACGCCACGTGCCCTTTTCAGAAAGTACTTCATGACTTCCCATCCATAACGCGCCCATCGGCTACAATCCAGGCCATCAAACACCAGATCGCGCATCACATCGAGACCAGTGAACCTCCTTTTTTCGCATGCTCGCTGACTGGCACCCGGGAAATTACATATCGCCTGCCAGGAGTTTGACTACATGTTACAATGGGGGATCCTCAGACCATCCATCGTCCAGGAGTTGGTCTTCACCACTCCACATGGTACCCATAAAGACATCTGGGGATTGTCGTCCTTGTGGGGATTACTGGTCCTTAAAGAACGCAACTGTTCCAGCCCATTACCCCCATTCCACCCATTCAGGGTTTTACCGCTCCACTCCATAGCACAACAATCCTCTCCAAGGTCGACCTCGTTCATGTGTACCATCAGATTCCCGTGGATACAGAGGACATCCCAAAGACAGCAGTCACCATGTCTTTCGGCCTGTTTGAGGTCCATAGGATGCCATTTGGCCCATGCAATGCTGCACACACCTTTCAACGTTTTATTGATCAGGTACTTCGGGGATTATACGTCGCAGTCAATGTGATTACACGTCGCAGTCAAAAAATGACACTTCGTACGATGGAGGAGGCCGAGTCGGCGACTGGCTTTGGAGGCCAGCTTGGAAATGTGGTTTTCCCAGGAAAGATCATGGCTGATAGTGAGGCCCAAAAGCTTGAGCGACAGAACTTCTTGGAGAGGATTGTTGAGAAAGTAGATGGGAGGGTTTTCCATATGGTCTTTTCGGAGAGACATAGTGAGAGTGTGAGATTTGTCAGGATTGAAAGACATGTTCCACGTGTTTGACCAGTTTGTGATTTTGTGCAGGTCTTCAGAGAGTAAAGAGGCTGCTGCCTACCGATCTGAGGGTTGAGATATGGAGCGGCAGAGAGTGGAGTCCTCAGCAAAGAGATAGAGAAGATTTTTCAGAGTCAGAAACATCATTGATGAATAACAACAAAAGCACAGGGCCCAGAACACTGCCTTGAGGAACTCCAGCCTGAACAGGAAGGGGAGATGAGAGAAACCCATTCAGGGCCACACGTTGACTACGACTAGAGAGGAAGTCCGCCAGCCATGCATGGAGATTTCCATGGATACCAAAAGAGGAGAGTTTGGTGAGCAGAGCGGGGTGCCAGACCGTATCGAAGGCACGTGATATGTCAAGGGAGACTGCTCTCATTTCCTATTTGGCATTGAGGACCTCCATCCATTGTTGAGAAAGCAGAAGCAGCATGTCCAGAGTAGAGTGACCAGGTCTGAAGCCAAATTGATGATCAGAGATCAAGCCATTGGAGAAGAGGAAGGATTTGATATTGGAAGCGATGATGGATTCCATGACCTTTCTGATGATTGGGAGCAGTTGATTGGTCTGTTGTTGCAAGGATATGTTTTTGCACATTTTTTGTGCAACACTGTAATGTTGGCTGATTTCCATGCAGATTGTAGATGACCTTGAGCAAAAGAGATGGTGAAGAGAACAGAGAGAGGGTGAGATAGAGTGGAAGAGCAGGATTTTAGGACTCGTGGGCTGATGCCGTCTAGAACAGTTGCAGAATCAGAGTCGAGGTTTGACAGAAACTTCTCCACCTTGTCAGGAGAAAAGGACACAGAGTCCAGGAGCAGCTGCGTATGACTGGGTAAGGTCGATACAGAGAGAGATGGGTTTGTTACTCAAGATTTTGAGATAAACACAGAGTTGAGGCATTCAGCATTCTCACGTGCGGAGTCAGCTGTGTAGCTGTTTGAGGTAAGGGATTTGAGGGGGAACAAACGCCAGAAACAGATTTGATCAGATGCCACCACGATTTGGAGGAGGGAGGCAGGTTTGAGAGTTCAGCCTTGAGAGTAGTGAGATATTCTTTCCTGGATCTCCTGAGGGTGGACACACACTTGTTCCAGGCTTTGTGAAAGGAACTGAGATTGCCTTCCATTGGATTTGCCTTCCAGGAGGTGAAGGCCTTCTTGGTCTTCCGTTTCCGCTCCCTCGAGCAAGGAAGCAACTTCGACCTCTGTTCGACATCAAAGTTAAAAAAATTTCCCATTCGTGTCTTTGTCAAATTTCCGCTCGTTATTTTATTGTGTATGTGTTACTGTGTGTTTCTAGTTAGTGTTGGTGTGCAATTCGTGCAAACTTGTGTATAATTAATTGTTTTCTGTTCGCACCGCATGCGTGACCTGATAGCTTGAGGCTTTCCTCCCACTATTGGTGTTTTGTGAATTTAAGTTCTTTCCTTCGCTCAATTGCTTATTTATTAGCTTTTCTCTTCTCCTCCTACCTTCCCCAAACATCTACCCTTTGTCTAATGTTTTAAATACAGAAAAAAAAAAAAAAAAATTCCTTCTACCCTCGCGGGCATGTGTGCTTGTTGTCTATCCCCGCCCCCTTTATCTCCTTTTCTCCCACCTCTTGCTTCCATCTCCAGCCTAACCTCGCCTTTCCAATTCTAGTTTCCTCCATCTCATTTAACCCTTTCTCCTTTCTCAGTTCCATGCCCTTACTTCAGGGACTTTTCCCAGATTGTTTTTCATGGTTTTGTTCAAATATGTTTAAACTTTCCCCTGCAGTGTTTTATTCAGTGGTTTATTAAAACACGCTGTTTTTATTCCTATTTAAAAAGCTTTTTTCAATTTCCTCATCAAATCATTCCATTATAAAAAAAAATTAAATCTCTTGCAGTCATTCCTTTCTACATTCTCTAAAGTCACCTTCATTCCACCCCTCCTCTGTAGTTTTCAAATGGATCTCTGACTTGAAAATCACAATAAACCCTGTTTGTTATAAATGTTAGTTTTTCATTAATCATCCACTTTCAAAGATCCACCCTCACCCCTCCCCATCAAAACTCCCCCCTCTCCCTTCCCTTTCAATTCTCCCCCCTCACCCCTCCCCTCCTAAACTCCCCCCTAACCCCTCCCCTCTAAATCTTCCCAATCACCCCTTCCCTTCAAAACTCCCCCCCCCCCACCACTCCCCTTCAAATCTCCCCCCCCGACTATTTTTCTCCATTTCTCCCCCCCCCCCCCCCACCCTCCTTTCCTCAAAGCTGCTGCCTCCCCACTTCCTCTCCCTTCCAACACATACCTCCACCTCCTCCAACCTTCGACTTTGCTCTTCCCCCCCCCTCCCCGCCCTCAAACAACACCTCACTGTGCATCTTCCCATCACCATCAAACCATTTGTCCTCCTCATCCTTCCCATTCTTCTAACCCTTCTGCAAGCTCCGACACTATCAACAGCTATCCCTACCACCCAATCTCACCCCTCATCTTACCTTACCCCTCCTCTCCCCTGTCCTGCACCCGATGCTCCCCCTCCCTCTTCTTTAACGGTATGGACCTCAAACACCCCGAGCCTTTGCTCAAAACTGATTGATCTCTCCATACAGGTTGCTTTTGACAAACCAGATGTAATCTGCTTAACATAAATTTTCCTCCTTCAAGATGTCTCTGATTCCTTAATATCTCTTCCTGGTTACTCCCTCCTCCGGTATGATAGACCTGAGCCTCGTCCTGGTGGTGGGGTTGCTATCTTTACCAAAAACTATCTTCCTCACTCTGCTTGCAATGTCCTCTCCCCACCCCACACCCAGGAGTACCTCTTGCTACGGCTTCCTCTCCACTCCCACCTTTTGTTCATATGTGTTCTGTACCATCCTCCAAACAGTGATGACTCCATTTACATCTCCCTGTCTGACAACATGGACCAACTGCAATCCACTCGTCCCAGCTCTCTCTTCCTCATATGTGGCGCCTTCAACTGTCATCATGCCAGGTGGCTGGGTGTGGGTATCTCTCACACCAGCCATGGCATCTCAGCAAAGGACGTCTGCGACTCACTGGGACACAATCTGTCAATTTCTCGACCCGGATCTCAGTCAATGGAATATCTTCTCTTCTCGACTTGGTTATAACTAACTTCCCTGCAAATGTCTGCTGATCTTCTTCTGCTCCAATCGGTTCTTCTGATCATTTCCTTGTCAAAGTGGACATCTCTCTGGCCATTCACAGAGAGCCTCCTCAGCGTCGACGAGTCTGGCATTTCACTTAGGCTGAATGGCACGGTCTTCAAGCAGCCATCAATCATCTGGACTGGTCTCCCATCTCTTCTGCCTCTGACATCAACTCATCCTGGGAATTCTTCCAAAGTAAACTGCTCTCTCTCA
Source organism: Myxine glutinosa (assembly GCF_964187855.1). Classification (NCBI taxonomy): domain Eukaryota; kingdom Metazoa; phylum Chordata; class Myxini; order Myxiniformes; family Myxinidae; genus Myxine; species Myxine glutinosa. Next base: position 4,172,341 of record NC_136264.1, on the reverse strand, counting down.
TGCACAGATGTATCCCATCTCGTCTTCAGTTGTCATACCCTTCCTCCTATCCATGGTACACTGAAGCTTGTGGTGAGGCAGTTGCCATGAAGCAACTTGCCTTCACCTCAGGGAAAACTAATCCAACTGAAGGTAATCTCAGTTCCTTTCACAAAGCTCGGAACAAGTGTGTGTCTCCCTCAGGAGAGCCAGGAAACAATATCTCTCCACTCTCAAGACTGTACTCTCAAACCTGTCTCCCTCCTCCAAATTCTGGTGGCGTCTGGTCAAATCTGTTTCTGGTGTTTGCTCCCCTTCCATCTCCTCCCTTACCTCACATGGCTACACAGCTGAATGCCTCAACTCTGTTTTTGCCTCAAAATCTGGTGTCCCAAACCCATCTCTCGCTGTGCCCACCTTTCCTAGTCGAACAAAACTGCTCCTGGACTCTGTGTCTTTCTCTCCTTACAAGGTGGAGAAGTTTTTTTGTCAAACCTCGACTCTGATTTTGCAACTGGACCAGACAGCATCAGCCCACGCGTCCTAAAATCCTGCTCTGTCGATCTTTCACACCCTCTCTCTTTTGTCTTCACCCTCTCTTTTGCTCAAGATCATCTGCCATCACCCTGGAAATCAGCCAACATTACCACTTTACCCAAAAAAGGTGCAAAAACAGACCCTTGCAACTACAGACCAATCAGCCTGCTCCCAATAATCACTAAGGTCATGGACATCATATCGCTTCTGACATCAAATCCTTCCTCTTCTCCAATGGCTTGATCTCAGATCATCAATTTAGATTCAGACCAGGTCATTCAACTCTGGACATGCTGCTTCTGCTGTCTCAAAAATGGAAGGAGGTCCTTAATGCCATACAGGAAATCAGAGCTGTGTCCCTTGACATATCATGTGCCTTTGATACGGCCTGGCACCCCACTCTGCTCACCAAAGTCTCCTCCTATGGTATCCATGGAAATCTCCACACATGGCATGTGGTCTCTGGTCGAAGTCAACGTGTGGCCCTGATGGGTTTCTCTCATCTCCCCTTCCTGTTCAGGCTGGAGTTCCCCAAGGCAGTGTTCTGGGCCCTGTGCTTTTTCTGGTCTTCAACAATGATCTCTCTGACTGTCTGGAAAATCCTCTCTATGTCTTTGCTGGTGACTCCACTGTCTGCCGCTCCATTCCTCATCCCTCAGATCGGCAGTCTGCAGCCTCCTCACTCTCTGCAGACCTGGACAAAATCACAGAATGGTCAAACAAGTGGAACATGTCTTTCAATCCTGACAAATCTCACTCTCTTACTATGTCTCTCCAAAAAGACAGACAGGACAACCCTCCCATCTACTTTCTCAATATTCCTCTCCAAGAAGTTCTGTCACTCAACCTTTTGGGTCTCACTATCTGCCATGATCTTTCCTGGGAAAACCACATTTCCAAGCTGGCCTCCAAAGCCAGGCGCCGACTGGGCATCCTCCGTCGTGTGAAGTCCTTCCTTGGCACACCTGAGCTCCTCACCACATGCAAGGCCTTCATCCGCAGCTCAATGGAATACTGTTCTCCCCTCTGGGCCGGTGCTCCTATCTGACACCTAGCTCGGCTTCACGCTGTTGAAACCAAAGCTTTCAGAATCGTTGGAATCTCCCGCAATGAAGCTATCTCTGGGGGCCTTTCACACACTCACCGCAGGCAGGTTGGTGGTCTTTCTGTCTTCTACCGACTCCTCTCCAGCCTTGCTCCCCCAGCTCTCTCTGTGCTATGTCCCCCAAATATTCCTACAGGTCGTACAAGATCTGCCAGCAACCCTCTTATGGTTAAACTGCCAAAATCAAGACTCTCTGCTCACCTTCACTCTTTCATTCCTCTTTTCTCCCGCCTCTGGAATAAACTCCCCCACTCCCTTCAATCCCACTCCTCCCTCCAGATCTTTAAAACAGTTGTTCAACCACCATCTCTTATCTTCCCCCATCCAAAACCTTGAGCTTTTCTACCCCCGTTAATACACCCCAAATTCACATCTTTCAATCCCCGACTACATTCCTGAAATTCCTTGTAGTGTCAATTTGTTTCGTACCGTGTACCCCTTCTCCCCTCCCCCCTACCCCCAAGCCCTCTTCCTCCCACAGATCTCCCGGTGTCCCTTTTCTCTGCTGTTGTGCTTGTGTGCTTCCCTATCTCCCCCCATCTTGTCTCCCCCTCCCTATATTGTTTTACGTCTGTTTATGTTTTTTGTGTTTTATGTGCTAATATGTGTTTGATGTGCTAGCTCTTAAACGAGCCTCGCTCGATCTTGTATACAAAAAAAATAAAATATCAAACAATAAAAATAACCACTCATCCAAACTCTCCTGCTCATATATAATCATTTCAATTGTCACAAGGCTTATTACCTGGGTGTTGGTACCTTTCTCACCAGCGATGGCACTTCAGCAAAGGACTGCTGTGACTCCCTCAGACTGACGCAATCGGTGAACTTTCCAACACAGATTTCTCACAATGGAAAATTGGTGATGACCTTCCTTCTGGAATTGGTGATGGCCTTCCTTCTGGATTTGGTGATGGCCTTCCTTCTGGATTTGTTGATGACCTTCCTTCTGGATTTTGTGATGGCCTCCCTTTTGGATTTAGTGATGACCTCCCTTCTGGATTTGGTGATGACCTTCCTTCTGGAATTGGTGATGACCTTCCTTCAGGAATTGGTGATAGCCTTCCTTCTGTATTTGTTGGTGACCTTCCTTCTGGAATTGGTAATGACCTTCCTTCTGGAATTAGTGATGACCTTCCTTCTGGATTTGTTGATGACCTTTTTTCTGGAATTGGTGATGGCCTTCTTTCTGGAATTGGTGATGGCCTTCCTTCTGTATTTGTTGGTGACCTTCCTTCTGGAATTGGTGATGGCCTTCCTTCTGGATTTGTTGATGACCATCCTTCTGGAATTGGTGATGGCCTTCCTTCTGGATTTGTTGATGACCTTCCTTCTGGAATTGGTGATGGCCTTCCTTCTGGATTTGGTGATGGCCTTCCTTCTGGATTTGTTGATGACCTTCCTTCTGGAATTGGTGATAGCCTTCCTTCTGTATTTGTTTGTGACCTTCCTTCTGGAATTGGTGATGGCCTTCCTTCTGGAATTGGTAATGACCTTCCTTCTGGAATTAGTGATGACCTTCCTTCTGGATTTGTTGATGACCTTTTTTCTGGAATTGGTGATGGCCTTCCTTCTGGAATTGGTGATGGCCTTCCTTCTGTATTTGTTGGTGACCTTCCTTCTGGAATTGGTGATGGCCTTCCTTCTGGATTTGTTGATGACCTTTCTTCTGGAATTGGTGATGGCCTTCCTTCTGGATTTGGTGATGGCCTTCCTTCTGGATTTGTTGATGACCTTTTTTCTGGAATTGGTGATGGCCTTCTTTCTGGAATTGGTGATGGCCTTCCTTCTGTATTTGTTGGTGACCTTCCTTCTGGAATTGGTGATGGCCTTCCTTCTGGATTTGTTGATGACCATCCTTCTGGAATTGGTGATGGCCTTCCTTCTGGATTTGTTGATGACCTTCCTTCTGGAATTGGTGATGGCCTTCCTTCTGGATTTGGTGATGGCCTTCCTTCTGGATTTGTTGATGACCTTCCTTCTGGAATTGGTGATAGCCTTCCTTCTGTATTTGTTTGTGACCTTCCTTCTGGAATTGGTGATGGCCTTCCTTCTGGAATTGGTAATGACCTTCCTTCTGGAATTAGTGATGACCTTCCTTCTGGATTTGTTGATGACCTTTTTTCTGGAATTGGTGATGGCCTTCCTTCTGGAATTGGTGATGGCCTTCCTTCTGGATTTGTTGATGACCATCCTTCTGGAATTGGTGATGGCCTTCCTTCTGGATTTGTTGATGACCTTTCTTCTGGAATTGGTGATGGCCTTCCTTCTGGATTTGGTGATGGCCTTCCTTCTGGATTTGTTGATGACCTTCCTTCTGGAATTGGTGATAGCCTTCCTTCTGTATTTGTTTGTGACCTTCCTTCTGGAATTGGTGATGGCCTTCCTTCTGGAATTGGTAATGACCTTCCTTCTGGAATTGGTGATGACCTTCCTTCTGGATTTGTTGATGACCTTTTTTCTGGAATTGGTGATGGCCTTCCTTCTGGAATTGGTGATGGCCTTCCTTCTGTATTTGTTGGTGACCTTCCTTCTGGAATTGGTGATGGCCTTCCTTCTGGATTTGTTGATGGCCTCCTTTCTGGATTTGGTGATGACCTCCTTTCTGGATTTGGTGATGACCTCCTTTCTGGATTTGGTGATGGCCTTCCTTTTGGATTTGGTGATGACAAACGTCTCTGCTCTTCTTCTGCTCTAATTGGTTCATCTGTTCATGTGCTTGTAAGTGTCAACATCTCGCTGACTATTCTCAGAGAGCTGCCTCGTGACGGTGTGTCTGGCAGTTCACTCAGGCAGATTGGCAGGGACGGCAAAAAGTGCGCTTAAACACCCATGGAAACTACAATTGCAATAATGTTCTAGAAAGTACGTGAAATAATTTAAAGAATAAACAGCGAATTTGGCTATAAACATGTGACATCCGCAGACAGGAAGACATGGCTGCATCATGAAAATAAAATTTCCGAGAATTGTCTGAAGTGTGCACACTATTTTCGCTCTCTCTAAAGATGTGTGAAGTTAGATTATTTTAAAAATACAATCAGATGTTATAACTCAGATGTAATAACCCTCAGGTTCTTTTACAAAACGTGTGTTATACTTTACATTGAAAACTTACACTAGTCTCCCTATGCAGAACATTCCCGCAGGGATTTTAGGGTAGGTTTGACGTGTAGCCATGTGTAGTCTACTCCAGAGGTTTTCAAACTGTGGTCCGTGGACCACCACTGGTCCACAAACTCCATTGAGGTGGTCCACAGAAAGGTTGCGGAACAATCTAGAAGATCTGTACTTGGTCCTTCAAAATGAACTGGTTCCTGACAAAAAAATGACCAAATAACATTTTGTTTCTTTGCAGAAACAATTTGAAGATTCCTTTCCAGTAGACGCCAAACCAAACAACTGGATACGTAATCCTTTCGGGATTTAAATGAGTGAGCTTCCCTCTGGTTCCTCCAATGAGGCACGAGAGTGGTTGGTGGAGCTTTCTTGAAATAAAACACGAAAAGGTCATCCATGTAAAGATATTCCCAATTTGAGTTTTGGATTCAAAGAACTGGAGAGTACACAGAACATGCAGACAAAGTAGTGTCTTTTCTGATGCCAATTGCTAACGACGTACCTATGCAAGGCAGAAGCAGGATGACTACTTCACCTGATCTAAGGTTAAAGCTGACAAACATTACACTGGACTTCCCAGAACTTTACTAAAAAAACAGGCACGTCCATTGCATTAGAAAGGCAAGACGACTGATATGAAAATATGAGTTGTGTGTTTTGATTTGTAGAACAATTAAACAAATAATGGTGGAGACAGGGACACAAAATGTAATACTGCTCTCCCCTCTGGGCTGGTGCTCCTGCCTCACACCTAGCTCGTCTTCACGCTGTTGAAACCAAAGCATTCAGAATCATTGGAATCTCCCACGATGAAGCTAACTCCAAGGGCCTCTCACTCTCTCACCGCAGGCAGGTTTGGTGGTCTTTCCGTCTTCTACCGACTCCTCTCTGGCCTTGCCCCCCCCCCCCCCCAGCTCTCTCTGGGCTCTGTCCTGCAAATATTCCTACAGGTCGCACAAGATCTGCCTGCAACCCTCTCATGGTTAAACTGCCAAAATCAAGACTCTCTGCTCACCTTCACTCCTTCATTCCTCTTTTCTCCCGCGTCTGGAACAATCTCCCTCACTCTCTTCAATCCCACTCCGCCCTCCAGGTCTTTAAAACAGCTGTTCACCACCATCTCTTATCTTCCCCCATCCAAAACCTTGATCTTTTCTACCCCGGCTAATTTCACCCCAATTCCACTTTTTTTAAATACCAACTTCTGTCCTGGAAGTCCTTGGTGTCCTTGTGTTTTATACTTCTCCCCCCCCCCCTTCCCAAGCCTCCCGCCCCCAAGCCCTCTCCCTCCCACACATCTCCCTGCTCTCAAATGTTGTGTTTGTGTGCTTCCCCTTCTCTCCCCATCTTGTCTTCCGCTCCCTCTTTTTATATATTTTGTTTGTCTGGTTGATTTGTTTGTGAAGTAAATGTTAGCTCTTTCACGAGCCTCGATTCAGTATACAAAAAAAACAAACAAAAAAACAATAGTTTATCAAGTGGTCTGCCGAGACCTTCAGCAATTTTCAAGTGGTCTGCAAAAAAAGAAGTTTGAGAACCGCAGGTCTAATGTCATACCTGGCGAGCCAGTTCCACAAAGACAGGTGAAAAAAACAGAAACAAGTACAGATACATTCAAAGTACACCGCCCCCTGCCAAATAATTAAATATCATCCAGCGCGGCATTGCCGGGGCGCCCGGCAATACCGCCGTGCAGCTCATAGAGACTGTATTGGGAGGGAGAGGTGTACAACAAATTGATTGAATAATTGCATAATTAAAATCAATAAAAGATTGTCATAAAATATTTTCTTAATCAATTGGCTAATAGCATAACTGAACCACTAGTGCTTCATCCATAGATGTAACTTTTAGATATTTAATTAAATAAGTCATTAAAAAATTAAACAATTAATTTATTAATCAATAAATAATTAATCGATTAATTGATTAATCAATAAATCAAAAATAGCCTTTACAGACAAATCACTTGGTCATTGTCATGTCCAAATATCAGCTTCCTAGCTCAAAAGCTGCCTGAGATATTGGCCAGATCAGAAAGAAAATAAATAAATGATTAATAATGAAAATATATAAATAATAATGGTTAAAAAAATCAATTGTCTAATAGAACACAAAAACCACCACCATTTCATCTGAATGTGTAACTTAAAAATAAAATGTATTCATGAATCGAATAATTAAATAATTAATCGATTAATTGATTAATCAATACATCAAAAATACCCTTGGTCATTGGCAAATCATTGCCAAAAAAAAAAAATACAGCCAAATCACTTGGTCATTGGCATGTCCAAATATCAGCTTCCGAGCTCAAAAGGTGCCTGAGATAATGCCCAGAAGAGAAAGGAAATGTATAAGTACTTAATGAATCGCTAATAATTAAATAACTCATCAATTAATTGATTAATCAAAAAACAAAAAATAGTGTTTTTGAAAAAGTACTTGCTCACTATTGTGCCCAAAGTTCAGCTTCCTAGCTCAAAGGATGGCTGGGGTATCGCCCGGACAACTAAGAAAACAAGAAAACAAACAACCAGAGTGAAAACCGAGTACTCCCTTTCAGCGTGCGTCATTGCCGAGCCCCATTCGGTGCCCCCTTCAGTGCCCCTTTTGGTGCCCGGCAATGACGTTATGCAGCGCCTGGAGCTGGCATAGGAAAGGAGCGGTGTACAAAAATGTTGGTGGGAACAATTAAAGGTGGAAATATTTGGAGGTGTAAAAGACGTAGAGTTCGAAGACTTGTTGACGTACTTACAGGACACGATTGTTTTTGTCTAAAAGTGTCCATTTAAACCATGCATGGTAAAATATCACTAAGGTTAAAATGTCAATACGGTACTTGATATTCAAAAGGTAAAAATGGGATAAAAACGTTTGCCTTTCCAGGAAAGTTTGTTGAATGGAAAAGTTTTTTTTTCATGTTTTTCATTTTTATTCATTAATTAGTAGATCATTTTGCTCCTGGTGTTCAGAGGGAAGGTTGGATAGTAGGAGGATGGAAGAAAGTAATTGTTTATCAGAGACCGCACTGCCATTTTAACGATAACAAGATGTTATCAGGTGAGCTTCAAATGGAAAAACTTTTGGACATGTTTGTAAAATCACTCATGTTCGACAAGCACCTTTAAACAGGTCTTGCATCGCTACTTCTTTAACAGCACCAATTATTCCCACCTTCGATTGTGCGGTCAGCCGGAGAACGTTCCTGCCCAGGTGGCCAACGACACCGGGCGTACCCCGCCCAGACAAGCTGCCGACGGTACCGACGGTTTGCCGCATCGGGCCTGGGCCTCGTCGGCCTCCTCGGTGCCCACTTTTAGAGCGAAGCAAGAGCACCAATCCGTGCGAGGTTTCTGAGAGTTCCTGTCACTTTATGAGCAGAAACAACAAAATTAAGAAGTGCAGCAGGTGGTATGGATTAGGAAGGCTGGAACTTCCCACCGAATGAAAATGTTACAACATACGTTACGTTGCTCTGGTTTGAGACTTCAAGAAGTCAAAGGTTTTTAGCACACGAAGCTGATAAATTTTTAAACCTCTTGCCTGCTGCTTACAGCACCAGATGTTTGTTTATCGAGCCACCCTGGTGTAGAGCGCAAGAGCGATCAATGCGAGCGCATTATGTGACACGGCAGCCAAGGCCAAGAATTGGGATTCAAACCTTTAGGGAATGACATTCCACAGGATTCACAACATAACACAATATTACACATCTTATGCATTTACATACTTAACCATTCATTTGTTTCTTTCTTTACTTTTAATGGTTACGGTATTCAAACACGTCTAAAACCAGATATTCACAACAGGCCAAGACATGCCAACATGATGTTAGTTCTTCAATGACCTGAGTAAAGATGCTCAGTAAAAACAATCTCAATCAAATGAATACTGTATCTGTATGTACACATACACAATATTATCCCCTGTTAAGTAGAATGGTCAAGATGAATCCTAGAACTATTCCAGAATTTGCTACAAGGGCCTCAACGTACACTGCGTGTAAATGTTACACTCAACCAACGCTCAACTTACACTTACACTGCCACACATGACATTCCTGTTTAGTTACCCTATCACAAACATACTTACTTATAAAGATGCTTTGCTTAGTTACCACAACACAAACATACTTATGAAGGAACTGCGCTCCAACGCGAGTCGAAAGAATTGACGCGACCAAAGATGGAATTCGACAGAGTTGCTTTATTGAAACAAAACAGCTCAGGTATTCTGACAAGCCCGTTTATCGGGCAGCAATATATATACACATTTATGTCGGGAAGTTTGCCCGGCAAAAGCTATACCGGGCATGCCTGGGTGTCAAGGGCAAGCCTTGGAAAGGCGAGTCTGGACTTGCCCAGGCGTGTTTGGCTGCGGCCTGGCAAGTCGAGGCTGGGCGTGCCCGGGCGCTCTGGGCGAGCCCTGGAAAGGCGATAGCGGGCATGCCCGGACGCTCTGGGCGAGCCCTGGAAAGGCGATAGCGGGCATGCCCGGACGTTCTGGGCGAGCCCTGGAAAGGCGATAGCGGGCATGCCCGGGAAAGACGAGACCGGGCGTGCCCGGGAGGTTCGGGCGTGCCCGGGAACAGTGAGTCCGGGCATGCCCGGGAGAGGCGCGTCTGGCCGTGTTCTGGCCGGTGCAAGGCGATTGTGTGCATCCAGCGGTAACCGCAACACACGCCCCTCCAGAATCGACCTGCACCGGCAGGGTCAATTTAAGGGGGGTCCGGATGACCCGGCCGAAGCGACCCCTGGAGGGTCGTGGGGAGGGGTCCGACGTGGTGGTGGGTGGTCGAGCGGGGGGAACTGTGGACGGGGGGTGGCCTCGCCGCGGAGGAAGGGCCAACCGTGGTGGTCGGTCGACGTCCATGTGCGCCGGTTTGAGGCGGTCCACAGAAATCCGGTCCGGCCGGCCGCCGAAGTCGACGATGAAAGACTTGTCGCCCCGTCGCAGGACCCGGAAGGGCCCGTCGTACGGCGGCCGGAGTGGCCCCCGGTGCGCGTCATGACGCACAAAGACGTACTCCGCTGTGCGAAGCGCCGGGGGGACGTAGGACTGGGGGCCACCGTGGCGGGACGTCGGCACGGGGGCAAATCGTCGGGCGGCCTCCTGGAGGTCCGAGCGCTGGCGAGCGGCGGACCAGGGACTGGTAGCGTCGGGCACGAATTCGCCCGGGACGCGGAGCGGCTGGCTGTAGACGAGCTCGGCGGCGGACACCTGGAGGTCTTCCTTGGGGGCCGTGCGAAGGCCCAAAAGGACCCACGGCAGCCGGTCGGCCCAACCGTCGTCCTGAAGGCCGGCCATGAGTGCCGCCTTCATGGAGCGGTGAAACCGCTCGCACAACCCGTTGGCTTGGGGGTGGTAGGCCGTGGTGCGGTGCAGCGTGACCCCCAACGAAAGGGCGACCGTGCCCCAAAGCTCAGACGTGAACTGTGGGCCGCGGTCGGACGAGATGTCCGCTGGTGCGCCGAAGCGCGCGACCCAGGTGGCGATGAACGCCTGCGCCACGTCGGCGGTGGTGGTGGAGGCGAGGGGCACAGCCTCCGGCCACCTGGTGGTCCTGTCCACCATGGTGAGCAGGTGGGTGAACCCCCGCGAGGGGGGCAGGGGACCCACCAGGTCCACGTGGACGTGGTCAAAACGCCGTTCAGGCACGGCGAAAGGTGCCAGCGGGGCCTGGGTGTGGCGGTGGACCTTGACCCGCTGGCAGGCCGTGCAGGCGTTGGCCCAGTCGCGGATGTTTCGTCGAAGGCCGTGCCAGACGAAACGTGCTGACACCAGCTTCTGAGAAGCTTTCCGGCCCGGGTGAGAAAGGCCGTGGATGGAGGCGAAGATGCGGCGCTGCCAGGAAACGGGCACGATGGGGCGAGGCTGGCCCTGGGAGACGTCGCAGAGCAGGACGGTGCCCGCGAAAGGAATGTCGGCCAGGCGGAGGCCCGTGTCCACCGCACGGAGTGCCTGGACCGAGGCGTTGGTGGTCTGGTCGGCCGCCATGAGCGCGAAGTCCACGCCGAGGTGGACCGCGTTCGCGCTGGCCCGAGAAAGACAGTCGGCCACGGCGTTGTCTTTGCCGGCGACGTGCCGGATGTCCGTGGTGAACTCCGACACGGCAGAGAGGTGGCGTTGCTGGCGGGCCGACCACGGCTCCGTGACCTTAGCCATTGCGTAGACCAACGGCTTGTGGTCGACGAAAGCCGTGAACGGGCGGCCCTCCAGGAGGTGTCGGAAATGGCGAACGGCCAGGAATAGCCCGAGCAGCTCGCGGTCGAACGTGCTGTAGTTTAACTCGTTCGGCCGGAGTTGCCGGCTGAAAAAAGCGAGTGGCTGCCAAACCCCGTCCACCCATTGCTCATGGACGGCGCCCACCGCGTAGTTGGAGGCATCCGTAGTGAGGGCAATGGGCGCGTTGAGCACCGGGTGAGCCAGCAGCGTTGCGTCGGCGAGGGCCCGTTTGGCGCTGGCGAAGGCCGCGTCCATGGCTGCGGACCAAACAATGTCATGCTTGGCCGGCTTGCCCCGGAGGGCCTCGTAAAGGGGCCGCATGAGCTGAGCAGCGCGGGGCACGAATCGGTGATAAAAATTCACCATGCCGAGGAACTCTTGGAGGGCCTTGATGGAACGGGGACGCGGGAACGTGGTGATGGCCTCAACCTTGGTCGGCAGCGGCACGGCCCCGGTCTTGGTGATGCGGTGGCCCAAAAAGTCAACGGTCGTCGCGCCGAAGTGGCATTTGACCGGGTTGACAATTAAGCCGTGCTCGCTGAGGCGACCGAACAGTGTTCGGAGGTGGAGGAGGTGCTCGGCGCGGGACGTGCTGGCGACGAGGATATCGTCCAGATAGACGAAAAGAAATGGCAGGTCGCGCAGCACGCCGTCCATCAAGCGCTGGAACGCCAGGGCCGCGTTCTTGAGGCCAAACGGCATCCGCAAAAATTCGAATAGGCCGAACGGCGTGATGACGGCCGTCTTCGGGACGTCGGCCGCCCGGACAGGTACCTGGTGGTAGCCCCGTATCAGGTCAATTTTCGAAAAGATGACCCGTCCCGCCAAACGGGCGGAAAAGTCCTGAACATGCGGGATCGGGTACCTGTCGGGGGTGGTAGCGTCGTTGAGACGGCGGTAGTCACCACACAGGCGCCATCCACCCCCCGGCTTTGGCACGATGTGCAGTGGCGAGGCCCACGCGCTATCGGAGCGCCGCACGATGCCGAGGTGCTCCAACGCGTCGAACTCGGCCTTCGCCACGGCGAGCTTGGCCGGGTCGAGGCGGCGGGCCCTGGCGTAGACCGGCGGGCCCGTAGTGGGTATGTGGTGCTCGAACCCGTGCCGCACCGCGACGGCCGAAAACGTCGGCCGCGTGAGGGCCGGGAATTCCGCGAGCAGGCGAGCGAACTCGTTCGCTGCCGGGAGGGCGCACGCCAGTTCGGTCGGCGCGGAGCTGCTCATCGTGCACGCCAGGGAGCTGAAGGTCTCGGCGTTGACAAGGCGACGACGTTTGACGTCGACCAGCAGCCCGTGCGCGCAGAGGAAGTCGGCGCCCAGCAAAGCCATGGGGACGCAGGCGGTCACAAAAGTCCATTGAAAACGCTGGCTGCCGAAGCAGAGGGTGACGACGCGTGGGCCGAAAGTGCGTATGGCCGAGCCATTAGCAGCGACCAAAGAGGGGCCGCAAACGGCGTCCCGCCTGTCCTGCTCGGAGGCGGGTATGACGCTCAGTTGGGCGCCGGTGTCACACAGGAAACGCCGCCCAGACGCTTTGTCCCGAATAAACAGCAAGTTGCCCAAGTGGCCGGCGCTCATGGCTGGGAATGAACGCCGGCCCGGCCGTTTCCCGACCTGCCGAAAGTGCACGGGGGTCGGCACGTCCGAGCCTTGTGTCCGAACCTGGCGTGGTAATAACACCACGCACGGTCAGGTGGAGGCCCCGGCCGTCGTGTCGGAAGCGGGCGGTGCGTCGTGGCGGCCGCCAGTTGCACCGGCAGTTCGGCCTCCAACCGCGCAGGGCGCTCGGGCGTCGTGGGCGTCGACTCGGACGGCGGCGGGCTCCAGGTAACCGCGCCGATGTGCTGGCCCGCCGAGGAGATCTTATCGGCTTCCCTGGCGAGGGCGCGGGAATCCGTGATCAACGTGCTAGCCAGGGCGAGGCGTACCGGGTGAGGCAGCTGGCGAAGGAACAGCTCGCGGAACAGAAAATCCGGAGAGTGCTCACCGAGCAACGAGAGCATATAGTCCATGCGCTCTGACGGGCGCGTGTCGCCGAGCTCGGGCAGAGCGAGCAGGCGCCGTGCGCGTGCTGCCGGTGAGAGGGCGAAGGCATCGAGGAGGAGTGTCTTCAGCGCGTCGTATTTGTCAGCAGCCGGCGGGTGCTCGAGGAGGCTCAAGGCGCGGGCCGCGGTGGCGGAACCGAGCGCCGCCAGAACATGGTGGAAGCGGGTGTCGTCCGCGGTGATGCCTCGCAGGGCGAACTGAGAGTCCGCCTGAGCAAACCAAACAGCGGCGTGAGCCTCCCAGAAGGTAGGCAGTTTAAGCGTCACTGCCGTATCCATGTCGGTAGGTCACCAATGAAGGAACTGCGCTCCAACGCGAGTCAAAAGAATTGACGCGACCAAAGATGGAATTCGTCCGAGTTGCTTTATTGAAACAAAACAGCTCAGGTATTCTGACAAGCCCGTTTATCGGGCAGCAATATATATACACATTTATGTCGGGAGGTTTGCCCAGCAAAAGCTATACCGGGCATGCCCGGGTATCAAGGGCGAGCCTTGGAAAGGCGAGTCTGGACCTGCCCGGGCGTGTTTGGCTGCGGCCTGGCAAGTCGAGGCTGGGCGTGCCCGGGCGCTCTGGGCGAGCCCTGGAAAGGCGATAGCGGGCATGCCCGGACGCTCTGGGCGAGTCCTGGAAAGGCGATAGCGGGCATGCCCGGACGCTCTGGGCGAGCCCTGGAAAGGCGATAGCGGCATGCCCGGACGCTCTGGGCGAGCCCTGAAAAGGCGATAGCGGGCATGCCCGGACGCTCTGGGCGTGCCCGGGAACAGTGAGTCCGGGCATGCCCGGGAGAGGCGCGTCTGGCCGTGTTCTGGCCGGTGCAAGGCGATTGTGTGCATCCAGCGGTAACCGCTACACTTACTTATATAGATGCTTTGCTTAGTTACCACAACACAAACATTCTTACTTATAAAGATGCTTTGTTTAGTTACCCCAACACATACATTCTTATTTATATAGATGCTTTGTTTAGTCACCCCAACACAAACATTCTAATATATCTAGATGCTTTGTTTAGTTACCCCAACACATACATTCTTATTTATATAGATGCTTTGTTTAGTTACCACAACACAAACATTCTTACTTATAGAGATGCTTTGTTTAGTTACCCCAACACATACATTCTTATTTATATAGATGCTTTGTTTAGTTACCCCAACACAAACATTCTTACTTATAGAGATGCTTTGTTTAGTTACCCCAACACATACATTCTTACTTATAGAGATGCTTTGTTTAATTACCCCAACACATACATTCTTATTTATATAGAGGCTTTGTTTAGTTACCCCAACACATACATTCTTACTTATAGAGATGCTTTGTTTAATTACCCCAACACATACATTCTTATTTATATAGAGGCTTTGTTTAGTTACCCCAACACATACATTCTTACTTATAGAGATGCTTTGTTTAGTTACCCCAACACATACATTCTTATTTATATAGATGCTTTGTTTAGTTACCACAACACAAACATTCTTACTTATAGAGATGCTTTGTTTAGTTACCCCAACACATACATTCTTATTTATATAGATGCTTTGTTTAGTTACCCCAACACAAACATTCTTACTTATAGAGATGCTTTGTTTAGTTACCCCAACACATACATTCTTACTTATAGAGATGCTTTGTTTAATTACCCCAACACATACATTCTTATTTATATAGAGGCTTTGTTTAGTTATCCCAACACATACATTCTTACTTGTGGAGATGCTTTGTTTAGTTTCCCCAACACAAACATTCTCATTTATATAGATGCTTTGTTTAGTTACCCCAACACAAACATTCTCATTATATAGATGCTTTGTTTAGTTATCCCAACACATACATTCTTATTTATATAGATGCTTTGTTTAGTTACCCCAACACATACATTCTTATTTATATAGATGCTTTGTTTAGTTACCCCAACACAAACATTCTTACTTATAGAGATGCTTTGTTTAGTTACCCCAACACATACATTCTTACTTATAGAGATGCTTTGTTTAGTTACCCCAACACAAACATTCTTACTTATAGAGATGCTTTGTTTAGTTACCCCAACACATACATTCTTACTTATAGAGATGCTTTGTTTAGTTATCCCAACACATACATTCTTATTTATATAGAGGCTTTGTTTAGTTATCCCAACACATACATTCTTACTTGTGGAGATGCTTTGTTTAGTTACCCTAACACAAACATACTTACTTATAAAGATGCTTTGTTTAGTTACCACAACACAAACATTCTTACTTATAAAGATGCTTTGTTTAGTTACCACAACACATACATTCTTATTTATAAAGATGCTTTGTTCAGTTACCCCAACACAAACATTCTTATTTATATAGATGCTTTGTTCAGTTACCCCAACACAAACATTCTTACTTATATAGATGCTTTGTTTAGTTATCCCAACACAAACATTCTTACTTATAAAGATGCTTTGTTTAGTTACCAGAACACATACATTCTTATTTATATAGATGCTTTGTTCAGTTACCCCAACACAAACATTCTTACTTATATAGATGCTTTGTTTAGTTATCCCAACACAAACATTCTTACTTTTAAAGATGCTTTGTTTAGTTACCACAACACATACATTCTTATTTATATAGATGCTTTGTTCAGTTACCCCAACACAAACATTCTCATTTATATAGATGCTTTGTTTAGTTACCCCAACACATACATTCTTATTTATATAGATGCTTTGTTTAGTTACCCCAACACAAACATTCTAATTTATATAGATGCTTTGTTTAGTTATCCCAACACATACAATCTTATTTATATAGATTCTTTGTTTAGTCATCCCAACACATACATTCTAATTTATATAGATGCTTTGTTTAGTTATCCCAACACATACATTCTCATTTATATAGATGCTTTGTTTAGTTTCCCCAACACATACATTCTTATTTATATAGATGCTTTGTTTAGTTACCCCAACACATACATTCTTATTTATAAAGATGCTTTGTTTAGTTACCCCAACACATACATTCTTATTTATATAGAGGCTTTGTTTAATTATCCCAACACATACATTCTTACTTGTGGAGATGCTTTGTTTAGTTTCCCCAACACAAACATTCTCATTTATATAGATGCTTTGTTTAGTTACCCCAACACAAACATTCTCATTATATAGATGCTTTGTTGAGTTACGCCAACATAAACATTCTTATTTATATAGATGCTTTGTTTAGTTACCCCAACACAAACATTCTTACTTATATAGATGCTTTGTTTAGTTACCCTAACACAAACATACTTACTTATAAAGATGCTTTGCTTAGTTACCACAACACAAACATTCTTACTTATAAAGATGCTTTGTTTAGTTACCACAACACATATTCTTATTTATATAGATGCTTTGTTCAGTTACCCCAACACAAACATTCTTACTTATAAAGATGCTTTGTTTAGTTACCACAACACATACATTCTTATTTATATAGATGCTTTGTTCAGTTACCCCAACACAAACATTCTAACTTATATAGATGCTTTGTTTAGTTATCCCAACACATACAATCTTATTTATATAGATTCTTTGTTTAGTCATCCCAACACATACATTCTTATTTATATAGAGGCTTTGTTTAGTTACCCTAACACAAACATACTTACTTATATAGATGCTTTGTTTAGTTACCCTAACACAAACATACTTACTTATATAGATGCTTTGTTTCGTTACCCCAACTCAAACATTCTAATTTATATAGATGCTTTGTTTAGTTACCCCAACACATACATTCTTATTTATATAGATGCTTTGTTTAGTTATCCCAACACATACATTCTTATTTATATAGACGCTTTGTTTAGGGACCCCAACACAAACATTCTTAATTTTACAGATGCTTTGTTTCGTTACCCCAACACATACATTATTACTTTTAGAGATGCTTTGTTTAGTTACCCCAACACAAACATTCTTATTTATATCGATGCTTTGTTTAGTTACCCCAACACATACATTCTTACTTGTGGAGATGCTTTGTTTAGTTACCCCAACACATACATTCGTACTTATATAGATGCTTTGTTTAGTTACCCCAACACAAACATTCTAATCATATAGATGCTTTGTTTAGTTACCCCAACACATACATTCTTACTTATAGAGCTGCTTTGTTCAGTTACTCCAACACAAACATTCTAATTTATAGAGATGCTTTGTTTAGTTACCCCAACACATACATTCTTATTTATATAGATGCTTTGTTTAGTTACCCCAACACAAACATTCTAATTAATAGAGATGCTTTGTTTAGTTATCCCAACACATACATTCTTATTTATATAGATGCTTTGTTTAGTTATCCCAACACATACATTCTAATTAATAGAGATGCTTTGTTTAGTTATCCCAACACAAACATTCTTACTTATATAGATGCTTTGTTTAGTTACCCTTACACAAACATACTTACTTATAAAGATGCTTTGCTTAGTTACCACAACACAAACATTCTTACTTATAAAGATGCTTTGTTTAGTTACCACAACACATACATTCTTATTTATATAGATGCTTTGCTTAGTTATCCCAACACAAACATTCTTACTTATATAGATGCTTTGTTTAGTTACCCTAACACAAACATACTTACTTATAAAGATGCTTTGCTTCGTTACCACAACACATACATTCTTATTTATATAGATGCTTTGTTTAGTTATCCCAACACATTCATTCTAATTTATATAGATTCTTTGTTTAGTTATCCCAACACATACATTCTAATTTATATAGATTCTTTGTTTAGTCATCCCAACACATACATTCTTATTTATATAGAGGCTTTGTTTAGTTATCCCAACACATACATTCTTACTTGTGGAGATGCTTTGTTTAGTTTCCCCAACACAAACATTCTCATTTATATAGATGCTTTGTTTAGTTACCCCAACACAAACATTCTCATTATATAGATGCTTTGTTGAGTTACGCCAACATAAACATTCTTATTTATATAGATGCTTTGTTTAGTTATCCCAACACATACATTCTTATTTATATAGATGCTTTGTTTAGTTACCCCAACACAAACATTCTTACTTATATAGATGCTTTGTTTAGTTACCCTAACACAAACATACTTACTTATAAAGATGCTTTGCTTAGTTACCACAACACAAACATTCTTACTTATAAAGATGCTTTGTTTAGTTACCACAACACATATTCTTATTTATATAGATGCTTTGTTCAGTTACCCCAACACAAACATTCTTACTTATAAAGATGCTTTGTTTAGTTACCACAACACATACATTCTTATTTATATAGATGCTTTGTTCAGTTACCCCAACACAAACATTCTAACTTATATAGATGCTTTGTTTAGTTATCCCAACACATACAATCTTATTTATATAGATTCTTTGTTTAGTCATCCCAACACATACATTCTTACTTGTGGAGATGCTTTGTTTAGTTTCCCCAACACAAACATTCTCATTTATATAGATGCTTTGTTTAGTTACCCCAACACAAACATTCTCATTATATAGATGCTTTGTTTAGTTATGCCAACATAAACATTCTTATTTATATAGATGCTTTGTTTAGTTATCCCAACACATACATTCTTATTTTTATAGATGCTTTGTTTAGTTACCCCAACACAAACATTCTTACATATAAAGATGCTTTGCTTAGTTACCACAACACAAACATTCTTACTTATAAAGATGCTTTGTTTAGTTACCACAACACATACATTCTTATTTATATAGATGCTTTGTTCAGTTACCCCAACACAAACATTCTTACTTATAAAGATGCTTTGTTTAGTAACCACAACACATACATTCTTATTTATATAGATGCTTTGTTCAGTTACCCCAACACAAACATTCTCATTATATAGATGCTTTGTTTAGTTACGCCAACATAAACATTCTCATTATATAGATGCTTTGTTTAGTTATCCCAACACATACATTCTTATTTATATAGATGCTTTGTTTAGTTACCCCAACACAAACATTCTTACTTATAAAGATGCTTTGCTTAGTTACCACAACACAAACATTCTTACTTATAAAGATGCTTTGTTTAGTTACCACAACACATACATTCTTATTTATATAGATGCTTTGTTCAGTTACCCCAACACAAACATTCTTACTTATAAAGATGCTTTGTTTAGTTACCACAACACATACATTCTTATTTATATAGATGCTTTGTTCAGTTACCCCAACACAAACATTCTTACTTATATAGATGCTTTGTTTAGTTACCCCAACACACATTCTTATTTATAGAGATGCTTTGTTTAGTTACCCCAACACATACATTCTTATTTATATAGATGCTTTGTTTAGTCACCCCAACACAAACATTCTAATTTATATAGATGCTTTGTTTAGTTACCCCAACACATACATTCTTATTTATATAGATGCTTTGTTCAGTTACCCCAACACAAACATTCTTACTTATAGAGATGCTTTGTTTAGTTACCCCAACACATACATTCTTATTTATATAGATGCTTTGTTTAGTCACCCCAACACAAACATTCTAATTTATATAGATGCTTTGTTTAGTTACCCCAACACATACATTCTTATTTATATGGATGCTTTGTTTAGTTACCACAACACAAACATTCTTACTTATAGAGATGCTTTGTTTAGTTACCCCAACACACACATTCTTATTTATATAGATGCTTTATTTAGTTATCCCAACACAAACATTCTTATTTATACAGATGCTTTGTTTAGTTACCCCAACACAAACATTCTTATTTATATAGATGCTTTGTTTAGTTATCCCAACACAAACATTCTTATTTATATAGATGCTTTGTTTAGTTACCCCAACACAAACATTCTTATTTATATAGATGCTTTGTTTAGTTTCCCCAACACAAACATTCTCATTTATATAGAGGCTTTGTTTAGTTACCCCAACACATACATTCTTATTTATATAGATGCTTTGTTTAGTTATCCCAACACATACATTCTTATTTATATAGATGCTTTATTTAGTTATCCCAACACAAACATTCTTATTTATATAGATGCTTTGTTTAGTTACCCCAACACAAACATTCTTATTTATATAGATGCTTTGTTTAGTTTCCCCAACACAAACATTCTCATTTATATAGAGGCTTTGTTTAGTTACCCCAACACATACATTCTTATTTATATAGATGCTTTGTTTGGTTATCCCAACACATACATTCTTATTTATATAGATGCTTTATTTAGTTATCCCAACACAAACATTCTTATTTATATAGATGCTTTGTTTCGTTACCCCAACACAAACATTCTTATTTATTTTGATGCTTTGTTTAGTTACCCCAACACAAACATTCTTATTTATATAGAGGCTTTGTTTAGTTACCCCAACACATACATTCTTATTTATATAGATGCTTTGTTTAGTTATCCCAACACATACATTCTTATTTATATAGATGCTTTATTTAGTTATCCCAACACAAACATTCTTATTTATATAGATGCTTTGTTTAGTTACCCCAACACATACATTCTTATTTATAGAGATGCTTTGTTTAGTTACCCCAACACACACATTCTTATTTATATAGATGCTTTATTTAGTTATCCCAACACAAACATTCTTATTTATATAGATGCTTTGTTTAGTTACCCCAACACAAACATTCTTATTTATATAGATGCTTTGTTTAGTTTCCCCAACACAAACATTCTCATTTATATAGAGGCTTTGTTTAGTTACCCCAACACATACATTCTTATTTATATAGATGCTTTGTTTAGTTATCCCAACACATACATTCTTATTTATATCGATGCTTTGTTTAGTTACCCCAACACAAACATTCTTCTTATTTATATAGATGCTTTGTTTAGTTACCCCAACACATACATTCTTATTTATAGAGATGCTTTGTTTAGTTACCCCAACACATACATTCTTATTTATAGAGATGCTTTGTTTAGTTACCCCAACACATACATTCTTATTTATATAGATGCTTTGTTTAGTCACCCCAACACAAACATTCTAATTTATATAGATGCTTTGTTTAGTTACCCCAACACAAACATTCTTACTTATAGAGATGCTTTGTTTAGTTACCCCAACACATACATTCTTATTTATATAGATGCTTTGTTTAGTCACCCCAACACAAACATTCTAATTTATATAGATGCTTTGTTTCGTTACCCCAACACATACATTCTTATTTATATAGATGCTTTGTTTAGTTACCACAACACAAACATTCTTACTTATAGAGATGCTTTGTTTAGTTACCCCAACACATACATTCTTACTTGTGGAGATGCTTTGTTTAGTTACCCCAACACATACATTCTTACTTGTATAGATGCTTTGTTTAGTTACCCCAACACAAACATTCTCATTATATAGATGCTTTGTTTAGTTACCCCAACACATACATTCTTACTTATATAGATGCTTTGTTTAGTTACCCCAACACAAACATTCTCATCATATAGATGCTTTGTTTAGTTACCCCAACACATACATTCTTACTTATATAGATGCTTTGTTTAGTTACCCCAACACAAACATTCTTCTTATTTATATAGATGCTTTGTTTAGTTATCCCAACACATACATTCTTATTTATATAGATGCTTTATTTAGTTACCCCAACACAAACATTCTAATTTATATAGATGCTTTGTTTAGTTACCCCAACACATACATTCTTATTTATATAGATGCTTTGTTTAGTTACCCCAACACAAACATTCTAATTTCTATAGATGCTTTGTTTAGTTATCCCAACACATACAATCTTATTTATATAGATTCTTTGTTTAGTCATCCCAACACATACATTCTTATTTATATAGAGGCTTTGTTTAGTTATCCCAACACATCCATTCTTATTTATTTAGATGCTTTGTTGAGTTATCCCAACACATACAATCTTATTTATATCGATGCTTTGTTTAGTCATCCCAACACAAACATTCTTATTTTTATAGAGGCTTTGTTTAGTTATCCCAACACATACATTCTTACTCATAGAGATGCGTTGTTTAGTTTCCCCAACACAAACATTCTCATTTATATAGATGCTTTGTTTAGTTACCCCAACACAAACATTCTCATTGTATAGATGCTTTGTTGAGTTACGCCAACATAAACATTCTTATTTCTATAGATGCTTTGTTTAGTTATCCCAACACATCCATTCTTATTTATTTAGATGCTTTGTTTCGTTACCCCAACTCAAACATTCTAATTTATATAGATGCTTTGTTTAGTTATCCCAACACATACATTCTTATTTATATAGACGCTTTGTTTAGGGACCCCAACACATACATTCTTATTTATATAGATGCTTTGCTTAGTTACCCCAACACATACATTATTACTTTTAGAGATGCTTTGTTTAATTACCCCAACACAAACATTCTTATTTATACAGATGCTTTGTTTCGTTACCCCAACACATACATTATTACTTTTAGAGATGCTTTGTTTAGTTACCCCAACACAAACATTCTTATTTATATCGATGCTTTGTTTAGTTACCCCAACACATACATTCTTACTTGTGGAGATGCTTTGTTTAGTTACCCCAACACATACATTCTTACTTATATAGATGCTTTGTTTAGTTACCCCAACACAAACATTCTCATCATATAGATGCTTTGTTTGGTTACCCCAACACATACATTCTTACTTATAGAGCTGCTTCGTTCAGTTACTCCAACACAAACATTCTAATTTATAGAGATGCTTTGTTTAGTTACCCCAACACATACATTCTTATTTATATAGATGCTTTGTTTAGTTACCCCAACACAAACATTCTAATTTATATAGATGCTTTGTTTAGTTATCCCAACACATACATTCTTATTTATATAGATGCTTTGTTTAGTTATCCCAACACATACATTCTTATTTATATAGACGCTTTGTTTAGTTACCCCAACACAACCATTCTTATTTATATAGATGCTTTGTTTAGTTACCCCAACACATACATTATTACTTTTAGAGATGCTTTGTTTAATTACCCCAACACAAACATTCTTATTTATATAGATGCTTTGTTTAGTTACCCCAACACAAACATTCTTACTTGTATAGATGCTTTGTTTAGTTACCCCAACACAAACATTATTACTTTTAGAGATGCTTTGTTTAGTTACCCCAACACAAACATTCTTATTTATATCGACGCTTTGTTTAGTTACCCCAACACAAACATTCTTATTTATACAGATGCTTTGTTTAGTTACCCCAAAACATACATTATTACTTTTAGAGATGCTTTGTTTATTTACCCCAACACAAACATTCTCATTATATAGATGCTTTGTTTAGTTACCCCAACCCATACATTATTACTTTTAGAGATGCTTTGTTTATTTACCCCAACACAAACATTCTCATTATATAGATGCTTTGTTTAGTTATCCAAACATATACATTCTTATTTATATAGATGCTTTGTTTAGTTATCCCAACACATACATTCTTATTTATATAGATGCTTTGTTTAGTTACCCCAACACAAACATTCTAATTTATATAGATGCTTTGTTTAGTTATCCCAACACATACATTCTCATTTATATAGACGCTTTGTTTAGTTACCCCAACACAACCATTCTTATTTATATAGATGCTTTGTTTAGTTACCCCAACACATACATTATTACTTTTAGAGATGCTTTGTTTAATTACCCCAACACAAACATTCTTATTTATATAGATGCTTTGTTTAGTTACCCCAACACAAACATTCTTACTTGTATAGATGCTTTGTTTAGTTACCCCAACACAAACATTATTACTTTTAGAGATGCTTTGTTTAGTTACCCCAACACAAACATTCTTATTTATATCGACGCTTTGTTTAGTTACCCCAACACAAACATTCTTATTTATACAGATGCTTTGTTTAGTTACCCCAAAACATACATTATTACTTTTAGAGATGCTTTTTTTTTTTTTTTTTTTTTTTTTTTGTATACTGAATCGAGGCTCGTGAAAGAGCTAACATTTACTTCACAAACAAATCAACCAGACAAACAATATATATAAAAAGCGGGAGCGGAAAACAAGAAGGGGAGAGAAGGTGAAGCACACAAACACAACATTTGAGAGCAGGGAGATGTGTGGAAGGGAGAGGGCTTGGGGGGAGGAGGCATGGGAAGGGGGGGGGGGGGGGTGGAGGGAGAAGTATAAAACACAAGGACACCAATGACTTCCAGGACAGAAGTTGGTATTTCAAAAAAGTGGAATTGGGGTGAAATTAGCGGGGGTAGAAAAGATCAAGGTTTTGGATGGGGGAAGATAAGAGATGGTGGTGAACAGCTGTTTTAAAGACCTGGAGGGTGGAGTGGGATTGAAGAGAGTGAGGGAGTTTGTTCCAGAGGCGGGAGAAAAGAGGAATGAAGGAGTGAAGGTGAGCAGAGAGTCTTGATTTTGGCAGTTTGACCATAAGAGGGTTGCAGGCAGATCTTGTGCGACCTGTAGGAATATTTGCGGGACAGAGCCCAGAGAGAGCTGGGGGGGGCAAGGCCAGAGAGGAGTCGGTAGAAGATGGAAAGACCACCAACCTGCCTGCGGTGAGTGAGTGAGAGGCCCTTGGAATTAGCTTCATCGCGGGAGATTCCAATGATTCTGAATGCTTTGGTTTCAACAGCGTGAAGACGAGCTAGGTGTGAGGCAGGAGCACCAGCCCAGAGGGGAGAGCAGTATTCCATTGAGCTGCGGATGAAAGCCTTGTATGTGGTGAGGAGCTCAGGTGTGCCAAGGAAGGACTTCGCACGACGGAGGATGCCCAGTCGGCGACTGGCTTTGGAGGCCAGATTTGAAATGTGGTTTTCCCAGGAAAGATCATGGCAGATAGTGAGACCCAAAAGCTTGAGTGACAGAACTTCTTGGAGAGGATTATTCAGAAAGTGGATGGGAGGGTTGTCCAGTCGGTCTTTTCGGAGAGACATCGTAAGAGTGTGAGATTTGTCAGGATTGAAAGACATGTTCCACTTGTTTGCCCAGTCTGTGATTTTGTCCAGGTCTGCAGAGAGTGAGGAGGCAGCAGACTGCCGATCTGAGGGATGAAGAATGGAGCGACAGAGAGTAGAGTCATCAGCAAAGAGATACAGAGGATTTTCAAGAGAGTCAGAGAGATCATTGATGAAGACCAGAAAAAGGACAGGGCCTAGAACACTGCCTTGTGGAACTCCAGCCTGAACAGGAAGAGGAGATGAGAGAAACCCATTCAGGGCCACACGTTGACTACGACTAGAGAGGAAGTCCGCCAGCCATGCGTGGAGATTTCCATGGATACCAAAAGAGGAGAGTTTGGTGAGCAGAGCGGGGTGCCAGACCGTATCAAAGGCACGTGATATGTCAAGGGAGACTGCTCTAATTTCCTGTTTGGCATTGAGGACCTCCATCCATTGTTGAGAAAGCAGAAGCAGCATGTCCAGAGTAGAGTGTCCAGGTCTGAAACCAAATTGATGATCAGAGATCAAGCCATTGGAGAAGAGGAAAGATTTCATATCTGAAGCAATGATGGATTCCATGACTTTGCTGATAATTGGGAGAAGGCTGATTGGTCTGTAGTTGCTGGGATCTGTTTTTGCACCTTTTTTGTGCAAAGCGGTGATGTTGGCAGATTTCCAAGCAGATGGAAGATGACCTTGAGCAAAAGAGAGGGTGAAGAGAACAGAGAGAGGGAGTGAAAGAGCGGAAGAACAGGATTTTAGGACCCGTGGGCTGATGCCGTCGGGTCCAGTTGCAGAATCAGAGTCGAGGGTTGACAGAAACTTTTCCACCTTGTCAGGAGGAAAGGACACGGAGTCCAGGAGCAGCAGGGTACGACTGGGTATGGTGGGTACAGAGAGGGATGGGTTTGGGACACAAGATTTAGAGGCAAACACAGAGTTGAGGCATTCAGCTTTTTCGCGTGCGGAGTCAGCCGTGTGGCCATTTGAGGTGAGGGAGGGGATGGAGGGGGAACAAACACCAGAAACAGATTTGACCAGACGCCACCAGGATTTGGAAGAGGGAGACAGATAAGAGAGTTCGGTCCTGAGAACGGAGAGATATTGTTTCCTGGCTCTCCTGAGCGTGGACACACACTTGTTTCGGGCTTTGTGAAAGGAAATGAGATTTCCTTCCGTTGGATTTGCTTTCCAGGAGACGAAAGCAAGTTGTTTCTGGGCAATAGCCTCGCCACAAGATTCCGTGTACCATGGACGGGAGGAAGGGTATGACAACAGAAGACGAGATGGGATAAATCTGTGCATGAGAGAGAGCAGTTTGCTTTGGAAGAATTCCCAGGAAGAATTTATGTCAGAGGCAGTAGAGATGGGAGACCAGTCCAGATGATTGATGGCTGCTTGAAGACCGTGCCAGTTGGCCTGAGTGAAATGCCAGACTCGTCGACGCTGAGGAGGCTCTCTGAGAATGGTCAGAGAGATGTCCACTTTAACAAGCACATGATCAGAAGAACCGATTGGAGCAGAAGAAGAGCAGCAGACATTTTCAGGGAAGTTAGTCATAACCAAGTCCAGAAGAGAAGATGCTCCGTTGACTGAAATCCGGGTCGGGAAATTGACAGTTTGTGTCAGTCCCAGTGAGTCACAGAAGTCCTTTGCTGAAGAGCCATGGCTGGTGAGAGAGGTACCCACACCCAGCCAACTGGCATGGTGACAGTTGAAATCACCACATATGAGGAAGAGAGAGTTGGGATGGGTAGATAGAAGTTGGTCCATATTCTCAGACAGCGAGATGTAGATGGAGTCATCACTGTTTGGTGGACGGTACAACACACATATGAACAAAAGGTGGGAGCGAAGGGGAAGCCGTAGCCAAAGGTATTCCTGGGGGTGAGGTGGAGAGAGGGCAGTGCAGGGCGAGTGAGGAAGAGAGTTTTTTATAAAGATAGCAACCCCACCTCCAGGACGAGGCTCAGGTCTATCATACCGGAGTAGGGAGTAACCTGGGAGAGATACCAAGGAATCAGAGACATCGTGAAGGAGGAAAGTTTCTGTTAAGCAGATCACGTCTGGTTTGTCAGAAGCAACCTGTATGGAGAGATCAGACATGTTTGAGCGAAGGCCCCGGATGTTTGAGGTCCATACTGTTAAGGAAGAGGAAGGGGGAGCATCGGATACAGAACAGGGGGGGGGAGCGGTAGGGTAAGATGTG
This sequence comes from Myxine glutinosa, assembly GCF_964187855.1. Classification (NCBI taxonomy): domain Eukaryota; kingdom Metazoa; phylum Chordata; class Myxini; order Myxiniformes; family Myxinidae; genus Myxine; species Myxine glutinosa. Next base: position 4,145,120 of record NC_136264.1, on the reverse strand, counting down.
GAAGAGGAGGAAGAGGTAGGGAGAGCTGTTGAAGGTGTGTCAGAGATTACAGAATAGCTCGGAGAAAGGGAAGGATGGGGCAGACAAAAGGTTTGATGGTGATTGGGAGAGGCGCAGTGAGGTGTTATTTGACGAGGGGGAAGAGCGAGGCAGAAGGTTGAGGGAGATGAAGGTGAAAGTTGGAAGGGGGAAGAAGCGGGGAGGACGCTTTGAGGGGGAGGGGTGAGAGGGGAGTCTAGGAGGGGAGGAGTGAGGGAGAGTCTCGGAGGGGAGGGGTGTGGGGGGAGATTTGAAAGGAATGGGTGATTGGGAAGATTTGGAGGGGAGGGGCAAGGGGGAAGATTTGAAAGAGATGGGTGATGGGGATGATTTGGAGGGGATGGGCAAGGGGGTAGATTTAGAGGGGAGGGGTGATGGGAAATGGGATTTTGGGGTGATGGGATTTTGGAAAATGTACGATTAATGGGAAACGAACATTTATTGCAAAATGAGTTTCTTGAGACATTCGAGTCAAAAATACATTTGAGGACGCTGGAGGGAGGATGGAGTTCTGGAGAGTTTAGGGAATGAATGAAAGATGCACTATAAGAGATGGAATTTTTATTTGGAATGAATAGATTTGGTGAGCAAGTCGAAAGCATCCTTTTATAGAAGAAGAAGAAAAAGGTGTTATAGAATATGACAGAATATAGGTCTTCAGGGTTCAGATGAGACATTTTTTAACAACGTGATCACAAACAGCGTGGTCGAAGAATGAACGAACGAACAACTAAGAACGAATAAACGAATAAAAACGGAAGGAAATGTTTTTGGGTTTTTTTTTGTTTTTTTTGAGATTTTAAAACAAGGAAGTATGGGATGAAAAGACCGTGAAAACAGAGATCGGAAAAAATTTTCAGCATGATCGGAGAACCGCTGAGACAAAAACAAAGCCTAAAGCCAAGGTTGGACACAGTAGCCTAGTACTACACTTAGGCCTCAGAATACACGATGTGAAAGACCGACGATTCTGTACACAGGTACAAAAAACCAACGCCAAGAATACTATTAAAGACACCCCAATAGGTACATACAAGACCAGTTTCGACAAAAACACAATTGTGAAAAGTTACTTAACTTCGAAAGCGAGCGTGCATGGACAGCTTTGAAGAGACGAGACCTCCAATCTTGCGCATGCGCAGTCAATCGCTTTGTTTATTTACCCCAACACAAACATTCTCATTATATAGATGCTTTGTTTAGTTACCCCAACACAAACATTCTTATTTATATCGACGCTTTGTTTAGTTACCCCAACACAAACATTCTTATTTATACAGATGCTTTGTTTAGTTACCCCAACCCATACATTATTACTTTTAGAGATGCTTTGTTTAGTTACCCCAACACAAACATTCTCATTATATAGATGCTTTGTTTAGTTACCCCAACACAAACATTCTCATTATATAGATGCTTTGTTTATTTGCCCCAACACAAACATTCTTACTCATAGAGATGCTTTGTTTAGTTACCCCAACACATACATTATTACTTTTAGAGATGCTTTTTTTTTTTTTTTTTTTGTATACTGAATCGAGGCTCGTGAAAGAGCTAACATTTACTTCACAAACAAATCAACCAGACAAACAAAATATATAAAAAGAGGGAGCGGAAAACAAGATGGGGAGAGAAGGGGAAGCACACAAACACAACATTTGAGAGCAGGGAGATGTGTGGAAGGGAGAGGGCTTGGGGGGAGGAGGCGTGGGAAGGGGCGGGGGGGGGGGAGGGAGAAGTTTAAAACATAAGGACACCAAGGACTTCCAGGACAGAATTTGGTATTTCAAAAAAGTGCAATTGGGGTGAAATTAGCGGGGGTAGAAAAGATCAAGGTTTTGGATGGGGGAAGATAAGAGATGGTGGTGAACAGCTGTTTTAAAGACCTGGAGGGTGGAGTGGGATTGAAGAGAGTGAGGGAGTTTGTTCCAGACGCGGGAGAAAAGAGGAATGAAGGAGTGAAGGTGAGCAGCGAGTCTTGATTTTGGCAGTTTAACCATAAGAGGGTTGCAGGTAGATCTTGTGCGACCTGTAGGAATATTTGCGGGACAGAGCCCAGAGAGAGCTGGGGGGGGGGGGGGGCAAGGCCAGAGAGGAGTCGGTAGAAGACGGAAAGACCACCAAACCTGCCTGCGGTGAGTGAGTGAGAGGCCCTTGGAGTTAGCTTCATCGCGGGAGATTCCAATGATTATGAATGCTTTGGTTTCAACAGCGTGAACACGAGCTAGGTGTGAGGCAGGAGCACCCGCCCAGAGGGGAGAGCAGTATTACATTGAGCTGCAGATGAAAGCCTTGTATGTGGTGAGGAGCTCAGGTGTGCCAAGGAAGGACTTCGCACGACGGAGGATGCCCAGTCGGCGACTGGCTTTGGAGGCCAGATTTGAAATGTGGTTTTCCCAGGAAAGAGAATGGCAGATAGTGAGACCCAAAAGCTTGAGTGACAGAACTTCTTGGAGAGGATTATTCAGAAAGTGGATGGGAGGGTTGTCCAGTCGGTCTTTTCGGAGAGACATCGTAAGAGTGTGAGATTTGTCAGGATTGAAAGACATGTTCCATTTGTTTGCCCAGTCTGTGATTTTGTCCAGGTCTGCAGAGAGTGAGGAGGCTGCAGACTGCCGATCTGAGGGATGAAGAATGGAGCGACAGAGAGTAGAGTCTTCAGCAAAGAGATACAGAGGATTTTCAAGAGAGTCAGAGAGATCATTGATGAAGACCAGAAAAAGCACAGGGCCCAGAACACTGCCTTGTGGAACTCCAGCCTGAACAGGAAGAGGAGATGAGAGAAACCCATTCAGGGCCACACGTTGACTACGACTAGAGAGGAAGTCCGCCAGCCATGCGTGGAGATTTCCATGGATACCAAAAGAGGAGAGTTTGGTGAGCAGAGCGGGGTGCCAGACCGTATCGAAGGCACGTGATATGGCAAGGGAGACTGCTCTAATTTCCTGTTTGGCATTGAGGACCTCCATCCATCGTTGATAAAGCAGAAGCAGCATGTCCAGAGTAGAGTGTCCAGGTCTGAAACCAAATTGATGATCAGAGATCAAGCCATTGGCGAAGAGGAAAGATTTCATATCTGAAGCAATGATGTATTCCATGACTTTGCTGATAAATTGGGAGAAGGCTGATTGGTCTGTAGTTGCTGGGATCTGTTTTTGCACCTTTTTGTGCAAAGCGGTGATGTTGGCAGATTTCCAAGCAGATGGAAGATGACCTTGAGCAAAAGAGAGGGTGAAGAGAACAGAGAGAGGGAGTGAAAGAGCGGCAGAACAGGATTTTAGGACCCGTGGGCTGATGCCGTCAGGTCCAGTTGCAGAATCCGAGTCGAGGGTTGACAGAAACTTTTCCACCTTGTCAGGAGGAAAGGACACAGAGTCCAGGAGCAGCTTGGTACGACTGGGTATGGTGGGTACAGAGAGGGATGGGTTTGGGACACAAGATTTAGAGGCAAACACAGAGTTGAGGCATTCAGCTTTTTCACGTGCGGAGTCAGCCATGTGGCCATTTGAGGTGAGGGAGGGGATGGAGGGGGAACAAACACCAGAAACAGATTTGACCAGACACCACCAGGATTTGGTAGAGGGAGACAGATAAGAGAGTTTGGTCCTGAGAATGGAGAGATATTGTTTCCTGGCTCTCCTGAGGGTGGACACACACTTGTTTCGGGCTTTGTGAAAGGAAATGACATTTCCTTCCGTTGGATTTGCTTTCCAGGAGACGAAAGCAAGTTGTTTCTGGGCAATAGCCTCACCACAAGATTCCGCGTACCATGGATGGGAGGAAGGGTATGACAACAGAAGACGAGATGGGATAAATCTGTGCATGAGAGAGAGCAGTTTGCTTTGGAAGAATTCCCAGGAAGAATTTATGTCAGAGGCAGTAGAGATGGGAGACCAGTCCAGATGATTGATGGCTGCTTGAAGACCGTGCCAGTTGGCCTGAGTGAAATGCGAGACTCGTCGACGCTGAGGAGACTCTCTGAGAATGGTCAGAGAGATGTCCACTTTAACAAGCACATGATCAGAAGAGCCGATTGGAGCAAAAGAAGAGCAGCAGACATTTTCAGGGATGTTAGTCATAACCAAGTCCAGAAGAGAAGATGCTCCGTTGACTGAAATCCGGGTCGGGAAATTGACAGATTGTGTCAGTCCCAGTGAGCCACAGAGGTCCTTTGCTGAAGAGCCATGGCTGGTGAGAGCGGGAACCCACACCCAGCCAACTGGCATGGTGACAGTTGAAATCACCACATATGAGGAAGAGAGAGTTGGGATGGGTAGATAGAAGTTGGTCCATATTCTCAGAGAGCGAGATGTAGATGGAGTCATCACTGTTTGGTGGACGGTACAACACACATATGAACAAAAGGTGGGAGCGAAGGGGAAGCCGTAGCCAAAGGTATTCCTGGGGGTGAGGTGGAGAGAGGGCAGTGCAGGGCGAGTGAGGAAGAGAGTTTTTTATAAAGATAGCAACCCCACCTCCAGGACGAGGCTCAGGTCTATCATACCGGAGGAGGGAGTAACCTGGGAGAGATACCAAGGAATCAGAGACATCATGAAGGAGGAAAGTTTCTGTTAAGCAGATCACGTCTGGTTTGTCAGAAGCAACCTGTATGGAGAGATCAGACAAGTTTGAGCGAAGGCCCCGGATGTTTGAGGTCCATACTGTTAAGGAAGAGGAAGGGGGAGCATCGGATACAGAACAGGGGGGGGGGGGGGGAGCGGTAGGGTAAGATGTGGAAGAGGAGGAAGAGGTAGGGAGAGCTGTTGAAGGTGTGTCGGAGATTACAGAATAGCTTGGAGAAAGGGAAGAATGGGGCAGACAAAAGGTTTGATGGTGATTGGGAGAGGCGCAGTGAGGTGTTATTTGACGAGGGGGAAGAGCGAGGCAGAAGGTTGAGGGAGATGAAGGTGAAAGTTGGAACGGGGAGGACGCTTTGAGGAGGAGGGGTGAGAGGGGAGTCTAGGAGGGGAGGAGCGAGGGAGAGTCTCGGAGGGGAGGGGTGTGGGGGAGATTTGAAAGGAATGGGTGATTGGGAAGATTTGGAGGGGAGGGGCAAGGGGGAAGATTTGAAAGAGATGGGTGATGGGGATGATTTGGAGGGGAGGGGAAAGGGGGTAGATTTAGAGGGGAGGGGTGGTGGGAAATGGGATTTTGGGGTGATGGGATTTTGAAAAGTGTACGATTAATGGGAAACGAACATTTATTGCAAAATGAGTTTCTTGAGACATTCGAGTCAAAAATACGTTTGAGGACGCTGGAGGGAGGATGGAGTGCTGGAGAGTTTAGGGAATGAATGAAAGATGCACTATAAGAGATGGAATTTTTTTTTGGAATGAATAGATTTGGTGAGCAAGTCGAAAGCATCCTTTTATAGAAGAAGAAGAAAAAGGTGTTATAGAATATGACAGAGTACAGGTCTTAAGGGGTCAGATGAGACATTTTTTAACAACGTGATCACGTGATCACAAACAACGTGGTCGAAGAACGAACGAACAAATAAGAACGAATAAACGAATAAGAACAGAAGGAAACGTTTTTTTTTTTTTTTTTTTTTTTTGATTTTAAAACAAGGAAGTATGGGGTGAAAAGTCCGTGAAAAACAGAGACCAGAAAGTAATTGCAGCGCGATCGGAGAACCGCTGAGACAAAAACAAAGCCTCAAGCCAAGGTTGGACACGGTAGCCTAGTACTACACTTAGGCCTCAGAATACGCGATAAGAAAGACCGACGATTCTGTACACAGGTATGAAAAACCAACGCCAAGAATACTATTAAAGACACCCCAATAGGTACATACACCGAGAGAAAGATACAGTTTCGACAAAAACACAATTGTGAAAAGTTACTTAGCTTCGAAAGCGAGCGCGCATGGACAGCTTTGAAGAGACTAGACCTCCAATCTTGCGCATGCGCAGATCCCTTCTTACTGCGCATGCACAAACATTCTTACTTATAGAGATGCTTTGTTTCGTTACCCCAACCCATACATTATTACTTTTAGAGATGCTTTGTTTAGTTACCCCAACACAAACATTATTACTTTTAGAGATGCTTTGTTTAGTTACCCCCAACACAAACATTCTCATTTATATAGATGCTTTGTTTAGTTACCCCAACACATACATTATTACTTTTAGAGATGCTTTGTTTAGTTACCCCAACACAAACATTCTCATTATATAGATGCTTTGTTGAGTTACCCCAACATAAACATTCTTATTTATGTGGATGCTTTGTTTAGTTACCCCAACATAAACATTCTTATTTATGTGGATGCTTTGTTACAGATTCGGGTGAAACTGTGGTGGTTTAGGTATTCTTTTTGCCAATTGATTAATTATTTCAATATTTTATAAATATTATTTATTTATTTTCATTATTGATTATTTATTTATTTTCTTTCTCATCTGGGCAAATATCTTAGGTACCTTTTGAGCTAGGAAGCTAATATTTGGACATGACAGTGACCAAGTGATGTGGCTCTAAAGGATATTTTCGATTTATTGATCAATCAATTAATCGATGAATTATTTGTTGATTAATTAATAAATAAAAAATTATTTAGATTAATTGCCCTTTTAATTAATTTTCAAAAAGTTACAGCTTCGGATGGAGCTCTGGTGGTTTAGGTATGCTATTAGCCAATTGATTACGAAAAGATTTTGGGATCGACATTTATTGATTTTAATTATGCAATTAATCATTCAATTAATTATTGTACACCTTTCCCCCCCAATACAGTCTCTACGTCTCTATGAGCTGCGTGGCGGCATTTCCAGGCGCCGGAGGCGCCCCGGCAATGCCGCGCTGGAGGATATTTAATTATTTGGCATGGGGGCGGTGTAATTTGAATGTATCTGTACTTCTTGTACACCGCTCCTTTCCTATGCCATCTCCAGGCGCTGCATGATGTCATTGCCGGGCACCGAAGGGGGCTCGGCAGTGACGCACGCTGAAAGGGAGTACTCAGTTTTCACTCTGGTTGTTTGTTTTCTTGTTTTCTTGTTTGTTTGTCTGGGCGATATCTCAGCCATTCTTTGAGCTAGGAAGCTGAAAGTTGGGCACAATAGTGAGCAAGTCCTTTGTCAAAAACGACATTTTTTGCTTTTTAATTAATCAATTTATTGATGAGTTACTTAATTATTATCGATTAATTAAGTACTGATACATTTCCTTTCTCTTATGGCCATTATCTCAGGCACCTTTTGAGCTAGGAAGCTGATATTTGGACATGCTAATGACGAAGTGATTTGGCTGTAAAGGCCGCGCTGGAGGATATTCTTAGTGATTCATCAATTAATCGATTAATTATTTAATTATTCGATGAATGACTTCATTAATTATTATTTTTTAAGTTAGAGATTCGGATGAAATGGTGGTGGCTTATGTATTCTATTAGCCAATTGATTATTTCTTGAATTTTTAAAGATTATTCTTTATATATTTTCATTATTAATCATTTATTTATTTTCTTTCTATTCTGTGCATTATCCCGGGCACGTTTTGAGTTAGTTAGCTGATATTTGGACGTGCCAATGACCAAGTGATTTGGCTGTAAAGGCTATTTTTGATTTAGTAATTAATCAATTAATAGATTAATTATTTAATTATTCGATTAATGACTTAATTAATTATTATTTTCCAAGTTACAGCTTCAGATGAAATGGTGGTGCTTTTTGTATTCTATTAACCGTTTGATAAATTTTTAATTATTTAATGACGATTATTTCTTTATTTTCATTATTAATCATTTATTTATTTTTATTTCCTTTCTCATCTGGGCAATATCTCAGGCACTTTTTGAGCTAGGAAGCTGATATTTGGACATGACAATGACCAAGTGATTTGGCTGTAAAGGGTAATTTTGATTTATTGATTAATCAATTCAGCAATTAATTATTTAATTATTGGATTAATGACTTCATTTAACAAAAATATTGTTACAGAATCGGATAAAACGGTGGTGGTTTAGGTATGGAGGCGGTTTAGGTATGGAGGTGCTGGAGGATATTTAATTATTTGTCATGGATGTGGTGTACTTTGAACGTATCTGTACTTGTGTAGATTATTTTTACACTTTATTTGGCACATCTTGGACTACTGGGAATATATTGTTTGTATAACTTTTTGAATACTCTCATGATTTTTGCTGGGACTATGAGCTTGTACATGACGGAAGGTATACACTATACAATGTAACGTGTCTACCAACAATATGTTCACAAAATGAAGATGCCTGCTCAAGACAGCTCACTGGTATACTGGCAACTTGTCCGCCATGAATCCCAAGAATCCAGTTGCTCTAAGTTTCATTCCTTGATGGAAAATGTAATATTTGGATCAAAATGATATTGTCCTTTATGAACTCATCACCTTCATGTCCAAAGGAATCTTAGTGAAAGTTTCAATTTTATAGGTTGTGTCTTCCCTCATTAAACACACTTCAATCGAAAAGGCCCCTACAATTTAAAGCTCGAAGGCTTCAGTGGATGTACCCCTAGATATTTGACCAAAATTCAGGTTGTGCATCATTCACTCCCCAGCCTGATCGAGCCTGATCACTGCTCCCTTCGAACACCTAAGCTTACACACCTCCTTCCAGTACCAGGTAAGGTTCAAATGGTGCATGCACGAGGCATCGATTTATCTTTCCAGTATGTTTTCGTTCTGAATAATTTAAGGTTGTGGAGGAAGGACATAGTGGGAATGGGGTGGGGATTAAGTGGGTGGGGAGAGAGAGGGAGAGGGGGAGAGAAAAAGAGAGATGGGGGAAGAGAGAGGGAGAGGGGGGAGAGAAAGAAAGGGGGGGAAGAGGGAGAGAGAAAGAGGGGGAGGGAAAGAGAAGAAGAGAGAAGTGGGGGAGGGGAAGAGAGAGAGGGAGCGTGAGAGTGTAAGGGAGAAAAGGTGCATGACAATTCTACATTGGCAGCAGGCCGCCACAAGGACTGGAGAAAAGATCGATGAATCGGATGGGGCGTGATTTTTACCTTTGCTTGGAAAAGCGCGTGGTTGAGGACTTTATAGCACTGGATAATGTGGCGCCTTCATCGATCGCTTCAATCATCACACATAACAACGCGCACGTGGCGATTCACCTTGGATGGAAACCTGAAAGGAGGAGTGGAGCGAAGGTTGGAAAGGACATGGACATGAAACTTGCTTTAAAACAGCCCTCAATTGGTCTTGAATCTGCTGGAGACCCGTGGTGCTACTGTAACAACCCTGAATGGGTCTTGGATCTGCTGGAGGCCCAGACAGCTACTGTAACAACCCTGAATGGGTCTTGGATCTGATGGAGACCCGGGGCACCTCTGCAACAACCCTGAATGGGTCTTGGATCTGCTGGAGACCCAGACAGGTACTACAACAACCATAAAAGGGTGTTGAATCTGCTGGAGACCCGTGGTGTTACTGTAACAACCCTAAAAGGGTCTTGAATCTGCTGGAGACCCGGAGTGCTACTGTAACAAGCCTGAAAGGGTCTTGAATCTGCTGGAGACCCGGGGTGCTACTGTAACAATCCTGAATGGGTCTTGGATCTGCTGGAGGCCCAGACAGCTACTGTAACAACCCTGAATGGGTCTTGGATCTGCTGGAGACCCAGACAGGTACTACAACAACCCTAAAAGGGTGTTGAATCTGCTGGAGACCCGTGGTGTTACTGTAACAACCCTAAAAGGGTCTTGAATCTGCTGGAGACCCGGAGTGCTACTGTAACAAGCCTGAAAGGGTCTTGAATCTGCTGGAGACCTGGGGTGCTACTGTAACAACCCTGAATGGGTCTTGGATCTGCTGGAGGCCCAGACAGCTACTGTAACAACCCTGAATGGGTCTTGGATCTGCTGGAGGCCCAGACAGCTACTGTAACAACCCTGAATGGGTCTTGGATCTGCTGGAGGCCCAGACAGCTACTGTAACAACCCTGAATGGGTCTTGGATCTGCTGGAGGCCCAGACAGCTACTGTAACAACCCTGAATGGGTCTTGGATCTGCTGGAGGCCCAGACAGCTACTGTAACAACCCTGAATGGGTCTTGGATCTGCTGGAGGCCCAGACAGCTACTGTAACAACCCTGAATGGGTCTTGGATCTGCTGGAGGCCCAGACAGCTACTGTAACAACCCTGAATGGGTCTTGGATCTGCTGGAGGCCCAGACAGCTACTGTAACAACCCTGAATGGGTCTTGGATCTGCTGGAGACCCAGACAGGTACTACAACAACCCTAAAAGGGTGTTGAATCTGCTGGAGACCCGTGGTGTTACTGTAACAACCCTAAAAGGGTCTTGAATCTGCTGGAGACCCGGAGTGCTACTGTAACAAGCCTGAAAGGGTCTTGAATCTGCTGGAGACCCGGGGTGCTACTGTAACAATCCTGAATGGGTCTTGGATCTGCTGGAGGCCCAGACAGCTACTGTAACAACCCTGAATGGGTCTTGGATCTGCTGGAGACCCAGACAGGTACTACAACAACCCTAAAAGGGTGTTGAATCTGCTGGAGACCCGTGGTGTTACTGTAACAACCCTAAAAGGGTCTTGAATCTGCTGGAGACCCGGAGTGCTACTGTAACAAGCCTGAAAGGGTCTTGAATCTGCTGGAGACCTGGGGTGCTACTGTAACAACCCTGAATGGGTCTTGGATCTGCTGGAGGCCCAGACAGCTACTGTAACAACCCTGAATGGGTCTTGGATCTGATGGAGACCCGGGGCACCTCTGCAACAACCCTGAATGGGTCTTGGATCTGCTGGAGACCCAGACAGGTACTACAACAACCCTAAAAGGGTGTTGAATCTGCTGGAGACCCGTGGTGTTACTGTAACAACCCTAAAAGGGTCTTGAATCTGCTGGAGACCCGGAGTGCTACTGTAACAAGCCTGAAAGGGTCTTGAATCTGCTGGAGACCCGGGGTGCTACTGTAACAATCCTGAAAGGGTCCTGGATCTCCTGGAGACCCAGACAGGTACTACAACAACCCTGAAAGGGTCTTGGATCTGATGGAGACCCGGGGTGCTGCTGTAACAACCCTGAAAGGGTCTTGAATCTGCTGGAGACCCGGAGTGCTACTGTAACAACCCTGAAAGGGTCTTGAATCTGCTGGAGACCTGGGGTGCTACTGTAACAACCCTGAAAGGGTCTTGGATCTGATGGAGACCCGGGGTGTTGCTGTAACAACCCTGAAAGGGTCTTGGATCTGATGGAGACCTGGGGTGCTGCTGTAACAACCCTGAAAGGGTCTTGGATCTGACGGAGACCCGGGGTGCTGCTGTAACAACCCTGAAAGGGTCTTGGATCTGATGAAGACGCAGGGTGCTACTGTAACAACCCTGAAAGGGTCTTGGATCTGATGGAGACCCGGGGTGCTGCTGTAACAACCCTGAAAGGGTCTTGGATCTGATGGAGACCCGGGGTGCTGCTGTAACAACCCTGAAAGGGTCTTGGATCTGATGGAGACCCGGGGTGCTGCTGTAACAACCCTGAAAGGGTCTTGGATCTGATGGAGACCCGGGGTGCTGCTGTAACAACCCTGAAAGGGTCATGAATCTGCTGGAGACCCGGAGTGCTACTGTAACAACCCTGAAAGGGTCTTGAATCTGCTGGAGGCCTGGGGTGCTACTGTAACAACCCTGAAAGGGTCTTGGATCTGATGGAGACCCGGGGTGCTACTGGAACAACCCTGAAAAGGTCTTGGATCTGATGGAGACCCGGGGTGTTGCTGTAACAACCCTGAAAGGGTCTTGGATCTGATGGAGACCCGGGGTGCTGCTGTAACAACCCTGAAAGGGTCTTGGATCTGATGGAGACCCGGGGTGCTGCTGTAACAACCCTGAAAGGGTCTTGGATCTGATGGAGACGCAGGGTGCTACTGTAACAACCCTGAATGGGTCTTGTGGTATTGCCCACCACATATCATGCATCTACCATGATGAAAGCACCATGCAACGCCATGAAAAGTGTCGCCTTATTGAAACTGAATTAGCAAATCAGTCTTGTTCACCATGGGTTCCACAAACGCTTTGGGATTGCTGGAATACAGTGTTCCATTTTCACTGGACACGGTCATGGCCGATGTGAACATGACAGACGTCTCTCATTGTCTTCAGGATTCCAGCAGCGTGGACTGTGCGTATAAATCCTCAACTTATATTAGCGCTTCCGCATCCTTCTGACATCTTTGCTTGTGGGCACAAACATACAGAGTCAGAGTGTCGAGGAGCTTTATGAAAAAGAAAAAACACCATCACAATCTATCAGCTGCGAGACCGAGCTGCGTTTCATCCTCATTGCATGCCCATCAATCCCTGCCTGGATTTTAGCGTTCGTATCCTATATTCGGGTTTCCTATGCTGGGAGATCTCCACATATATCCAAAGGAAATGATCCCAGAATCCTTAGAGGACAAATGCAACATATGAACAACTCTACAGGTACCTTCCAAGTTGCTGTGTGTCCAGTCAGGTGTAGATTAGATGATAGGCGGTGATGGCGGTGCGAGTGTCCAGGTAACATCGTTAGGGGCCACCATCGAGAAATTTGATCACCGTTCAGCGGGAGGCGCAATTTGATGGTCGCTGTCCTAGGGTCACTCACACCTGCTGAGGAGAAGGGCCACAAGGGTAATCTTGCGTAGGTTTTCACAAACCCTCGGTGTACCATACATGGGATATTGTATTCAAAAATTCTTGGAATGAGACACAAGAGTACAGGAACAGCCAACGTTGTTTCCGTTGATAGTCGTTATGTGGGCCGTTTGGATCATCCCATGGATATGTGGAAAAGCGGAATATTTAACTTCATATGAGCAGGTGAAATCAGCCATTAGATATATGCAAAGTTGTGGTTTATATTGATAAAAGTTCAGAATAAAGAATGATAAAAGTCTCATGGCAAAAGATCTTCTGTATATATATATATATTGTTACGGTCTGCGGATAAGGATGTTGTTTGCCGAGCGGATGGCACCGCGGCCGAACAGTTTTCCCCGACTAAACCCGATTCCCGAACGTTGGCCGGATCGCGCCACAGATATTCAATTTGGAAACCTCTAAAGCGACCGAATGTAAAGAGGAAGAAGAAGACGTACAGAAGAGTAACGGGATTTATTATTTACACACACAAGCAAAAGGAGCAGTCAAGGTTATATACAGGGAACATGGAAAAAGCAGGTGACACAGTGAAAATACTAGCTCATCTAAACTGGCTTAATTAATACCCCAAGACAGAACAAACGAAGACGACTCACACGGGGAATGATGATAGGAATGGCGGAGGTGGATGGCTTGGAGGGGGGAGGCTGGTCCACGGATACCGCAGCACGATCGGCGTGTTTGGCAGCCGCCGTTCCTTTTCGGTCCTGCTCAAAACGTCCGTCCAGGCCCCAAGCTGCTGTGGCTGCAGTTTCGGTGGCTCAAGCTGCTGTTGATGCAGCCGCGGTGGCTCAAGCTGCTCTCTTCAGGGATCCCTTACTCAACTCTCTTCTCGGTGATCTCTTCGCCGCAACTCTTGTCATGGACCTCCCTCATGGCTTCGGCGCACGCTCTTTTATATCGCCGCGGGCAAATCAAGCCGCCGGCCTCCCGGACACCCCCATCGGTGAGCTCCTTCGGCCCTGATTGGTGGGCACAGCCCTCTGGCTCCGCCCTTGAGGACGAGGTCCAGATCCGCCCTTCTTCCCCAACCTTGCCTCGTGGCCAATGGTGGTTGAAGAAAACCGCCCAAAATGCAGTTGGCCATTGAAATGAAATGAAAGGGGATCTACTCTTATTTCACTTGGTGCAATGGAGTATCTATATAATAATAGCGTAAGGACTCGACTTTGTTATCCCTTTTACACCGCACCCAGTGACCCGATGCCCACGGCACTAATGGATTTACGATCTACGAACCGCGCTCTTTGTTTATCACGTACAGCCATACTCGAAAAATCTGAATTAGCCGACGTTGGGGCCCAAAAGCATCCGATTAACGGCCGATACGACGCCATCTTACGACTCCATCGTATTGGCGTCTGCTGGGTGAAGGCGCAGCAAGCCGTCCGCTGATTGGACAGTCGAAGGCGACAGCAAGCCGTCCACTGAGTGGACAATCCTGAGCATGCATTCCGCCATTTGTGCCGGTGTCGTCGATCGCGCTGTACGCTAACCTCATCAGGTGGGTTTACCATAATTTCTTCCATATACTGTGATTACAACGAAGTGAAACCGATCAGCAGCCCATCAGTATCATATAAAGCAATAAATACCAAGGCTTCAGCTTCTGAAAGCTTAAAACAAAGTGTACTTCGCCGAGTGACGAAACGTCGGCGTAGGCCTCGGCCCTACCTATCCAGTTGTTGATTCCGTTGTGTAAGGGGGGAAAAAAACAAACATTTTGGCCTCAGACCTTTGAGAGTACGTCGTTCCGTGAACTTTTTGAACGGGCCTCGTATGCCATGCTTCGTCAACGTTGGGTTGTTTTTAAATGATTTGAAGGATTACCTTAAGCACCGTGAATAGAGCAGTTTATTGTTCCTCAAAGACTGGCTGCTACGTGCTAGCCAGTGTGTAAGTTGACTCAATATGATGGTAACTTTGCAATTTAGTCAGGTTCACTATGTTTTTTCGTTCAAAATTTTGGTAGATTAGCAAAACTATACATTTTTGGAATATTCAGAGCATGAGGAATCCAAAAATTAATGTTTACATTTGCGTAAACACCTTTGCGAAAATGACACTCAGGACAGTGATGAAGATCTGTAAAAGCATATTCCTGAATGGTATAGACCTCGTAGATCCTGTGTATAGGACTTATAGTTCAATCTGATACTACCTATAACTTCCTATAACAACCTATAACTTCAAAGGACTTGCAATATCATGTATTATGTAATACAGTTAATATCACAAATATAAAGACAATGGTTTTCTATTACCTTTGTTTGTTGCTTTTCTATAATCCTGAGCATTCTTTTGAGGCCTTTATTGGATTCCTTGACCCAGAAAACATAGGATTAGCATATTTAATTAAGTCTCTAGGTTGACGAAGCCGAGATCGTGCAAAATATGTATTTTATGGCGGCCATTTTCAAAATCCAAAATGGCGGCCATGCAGGTGTCTGTGCAAATGCCAACATTGCTTTTCAGATTCTCCATGCTCTGAAGATTCCAAAAATGTACAGGTTTGTTAATCCCAAAATTTTGAAAGAAATTATATTTGTTAACAGTGAACCTGACTATCTTCATCACTGTCCTGAGTGTCATTTTCGCAAAGGTGTCTACGCAAATGTAAACATTAATTTTTGGATTCCTCATGCTCTGAATATTCCAAAAATGTATAGTTTTGCTAATCTACCAAAATTTTGAACGAAATTATATTTGTTAACATAGTGAACCTGACTAATTCCTGCGTTGTCTCTGAATCAGCTGGCTGAGTCATATTGGCGTAGGGTAGGTCATGATCAGCTCCCCCCCCCCCCCCCTTCGTTTCACCAACTCCTGCATCTGCCACCGTTCATGATTATCAAAGTAGGCTTTACCCTGTTCACGATAAGGTAGAAATCAGAGTTGTATACGAAGAGATAAAAGGATGCCATTGACTTTGAGACGGTACGTGATATTTTCAAAAGTATATCGTAGCGTTGTCATTTAAGTAGATTGCAATAAATACGTTGTTCATATACGCACTCTTCATTCTCATCTTTCTTCCTAACTCTTACTCGGACAAGCAAATCCCCTATGCCATCCATAATGGTACACTCTATCCATACACCACATCCTCCCTTCCGTGGATGTTCCACGGGTTTCGGCTAGTTTAAATTAATGGGAGACACAGCCTTACCCTAACACACATAATAAGGATATAAGCTACTGAACAAGGGTATTATAGTGTCCTTCAATGTATGCTTTATGGAATTAACTACCGGAACGCCCTTTGACCTTTATACAACAGACTGGAGGCAGGAAGGCGATATTTTACAACAATTTACTATACAATAACAACACAATAAAAAAAAACACAATCCTCATATCCACAACAATATATATATATATACATATATATATATATATATATATATATATATATATATATATATATATATATATATATATATATATATATATATATATACATATACATATATATATATATATCAATCAGTCACTATGCGACCTTCATATCATCAGTGGAGAACCGCCAGCAAGGTGTCCCATACAGCTGCTGCTGCACCTATGCAGCAGATCCCATATATATATATATATATATATATATATATATATATATATATATATATATATATATATATATATATATATTGTTACAGATCTGGTCTGGAGAGTAAAGTGGGAATGGATTAGCGCAGTTATTTCAATCTGCACATGAGTGTAAGTAAGAGCTGTGATTTCCATGATGAGAAAATGTGTCGAGCACACCTTTTTGAAATCTCTAGTCTCCCCGCCCAAGTGTCCGGGTCTAGGCCCATTCCCCGCCCCCCCCTCCCTACATTGTATCTCCCCTTTCTGTCATTTTATGGCAACTTCCGTGACTGGACCAAACAACAGGTGCAGCCCGCAGCACGATTACTAAACACGTTATGTTAGTTATTCGTGCCTGTTGTTTGTGTCCTTTATGACATCTCTAAAAAGAGTGCGTTTCCTGGTTGGTATAATTTTCAATTTTGTTTTACTCACAGACAGGTAGAAAGAATAGAATTCTCTTACTTTGTGTTCAAGCCAAGCCAGGTGTTGCCTCAACGGTTAAGGTGCTGGCATGAGATCACAAGGTCTTGAGTTCACGCCTCTGTCATGCTGTTGTAGTGCGGTGCTATGCGCACGACTTGTTTTGCCAATAAAGGAAGCAACAACGATGTAACTAACCACAAGCGTCTTTATTTCATGGATCAAACTATAGCACTGCCGTGCTCGGGGCTGTGAGCCCCGTGTATATCCCGAGGCCACGCCTACCCCTCGGGCATGGCCGACACCCTCCTGGTGCGCGGAATGATGTCATCGCGCCAGCGAGCCATCGTGTCCGCCACACGCGCCCCCCCAGAATTCCCGCGCACCTGAAGGGTCAGTTTGCGGGGCAAACGGATGACCCGGCCGAAGCACCCTCTGGCGGCTGGCGGCGTCTGGGATGCCGGGATGCCACCGGCTGCCCCTGGAATGGGTGCGGGGCAGGGGGGCGGCGTGCCGGCGGGGTTGGGCGGTGCCGGGGGTCCTCCCGCCGGGGGGCGGCCCCGACGCGGGGGCTGAGCCACTGGCGGGGGGTGGTCCACGTCGAGGTCGGCCGGTTTGAGGCGGTCCACGGACACGCAGTCCGGAGTACTGCCGATGTCCAGGGTGAAGTGCTTCGCCCTGGTCTCCAGCACGCGGAAGGGCCTGTCGTACGGGGGCCGCAGCGGTGTCCGGTGGGCGTCGTGTCGGACGAACACGTACTCCGCCGTGCGAAGCTCCGGGGCGACGTGCGTTGGCGGCGCCCGTGGTGCGCCGTCGGCACCGGGGCGAACCTCTGGGCGGTCTCCTGCAGCACAGAGCGCTGCTGCGCCGCGGACCATGGTGCCTTGGAGTCAGGGAGGAACTTGCCCGGCACCCGCAGCGGTTGTCCGAAGACCAACTCTGCCGCGGATGCGCGCAGGTCGTCCTTGGGCGCCGTCCGGAGGCCCAGCAGGACCCAGGGGAGCCTGCCGACCCAGCCACCGTCACGGAGGGTGGCCCGGAGCGCGGCCTTTAAGGAGTGGTGGAAACGCTCGCACAGGCCCTTGGCCTGGGGATGATAGGCCGTGGTACGGTGCAGCTGGACACCGAGCCACCGTGCGACCGCCCCCCAGAGCTCTGAGGTGAACTGGGGGCCGCGGTCGGACGAGATGTTCGAGGGGGCGCCGAACCGGGCAACCCAGGTGGCGATGAACGCCTTCGCGACATCCACCGCCGTCGTCGCTGCCAAAGGCACGGCCTCCGGCCACCGGGTGGTGCGGTCCACCATGGTGAGGACGTGGGTGAACCCCCGCGAGGGGGGCAGATGTCCCACCAAGTCCACGTGAACGTGGTCGAACCGACGTTCGGGCACCGTAAACGGGGCCAACGGGGCCTGGGTGTGGCGGTGCACCTTCGCGCGCTGGCACGCGAGGCACGTCCTGGTCCAATCACGGATGACCTTCCGGAGGCCATGCCAGACGAACTTGTCGGCGACCAGCCTGTGGGAGGCCTTCGTGCCCGGGTGGGACAGGCCGTGGATGGTGTCAAAAACACGGCGCTGCCAGCCCGCGGGCACGAGGGGGCGAGGCCGCCCGAGGGAGACGTCGCACAAGAGGGCCGTGCCCGCGCCGTCGAATGGCACCTCAGTGACACGGAGGCCCGTGACGGTGGTCCGCAAGCTCTGGACGTCGGGGTCGGTGGTCTGGTCCGCCGCCATCCGGGCATAGTCGATGCCGAGGTGGACCGCGTGGGCGACGGACCGGGAAAGGCAATCCGCCAGCGGGTTGTCCTTCCCCGTGACGTGCCGGATGTCCGTCGTGTACTCGGACACGGCCGAGAGGTGACGCTGCTGCTGGGCCGACCACGGCTCGGCGACCTTGGCCATCGCGAAGACCAGGGGCTTGTGGTCGACGAAGGCCGTGAACGAACGGCCCTCGAGCAGATGGCGAAAGTGCCTGACCGCCAGGTGAAGCCCGAGCAACTCGTGGTCGAAGGTACTGTACCGGCGTTCGTGTGGGCGAAGCTGCCGGCTGTAAAACGCCAGCGGTTGCCAAGCTCCACGCACCCATTGCTCATGCACCGCACCCACCACGTAGTCCGACGCGTCGGTGGTGAGGGCGATCGGTGCATCGGACGCCGGGTGCGTGAGCATGGTGGCGTTAACCAGGGTGAGCTTCGCGCCCGCGAATGCCGCGTCCATCTGCTCGGTCCAAACAACGTCACCTTTGCCCGGCTTCCCCCGGAGGGCCTCGTGCAGGGGGCGCAGGAGCTGGGCGATGCGGGGCAGGAAACGGTGGTAAAATTTACCATGCCCAGGAACTCTGGAGCCCCCTGATCGTGTGGGGGCGCGGAAACCCCTTGACCGCCTCCACCTTTGCTGGTAAGGGGATGGCCCCGTGCCTGGTGACGCGGTGCCCCAAAAAGTCGATCTCGGCGACGCCGAACCGGCACTTGGCGGGGTTCACGATCAGGCCATGCTGGCCCAGGCCTTCGAAGAGCGTGCGGAGATGGCGGAGGTGCTCTTCACGGGACGCGCTTGCGATGAGGATGTCGTCCAGGTAGACATAGATGAACTCCAGGTCGCGCAAGACGCTGCCCATCAGACGTTGGAACGCCTGAGCCGCATTCTTCAAACCGAAGGTCATCCGAAGGAACTCGAAAAGGCCGAATGGCATAATGACGGCCGTCTTCGGGATGTCCTGTGGCCTGATGGGGACCTGGTGGTAGCCGCGTATGAGGTCCCCCTTCGAAAAGCAGGACATTTTCGCCAACCGGGCGGAAAAGTCCTGGATGTGAGGGACCGGGTAACGGTCGGGGGTGGTGGCATCGTTGAGGCGGCGGTAGTCGCCGCACGGCCGCCACCCCCTGCCAGGCTTTGGCACGATGTGTAGCGGCGATGCCCAAGCACTCTTGGAGCACCGCACGATGCCCAGCCGCTCCAGCGTAGCGGACTCCGCTCTCGCCACCGCGAGCTTCGTCGGTTCAAGGCGGCAGGCCCGGGCGTAGACCAGTGGCCCGACGGTGGGTATGTGATGTTCGACACCATGCTTTACGGCCACCGCTGAGAAGGTGGGCCACGTGAGGGCCGGGAAACTGGCGAGGAGGCGGGTGAACTCGTCCGCTGCCGGAAGCGTACAAACCAACCTCGCCTGGATCGGACCGCTCAGCAAGCCGCTTGGCGAGCCGCTCAGTGAGCCGCTCAGGGAGCTGCCCAACGAACTGCTCAGCGTGCAAGCCAGCGAGCTGAACGTTTCTGCCTGGACGAGGCGCCTGTTCTTAACATCCACCAACATCCCATTTGCACACAGGAAATCCGCACCGAGTCGGGGTCACCAATGTAGTGCGGTGCTATGCGCCCGACTTGTTTTGCCAATAAAGGTAGCAACAACGATGTAACCACAAGCGTCTTTATTTCACGGATCAAACTATAGCACTGCCGTGCTCGGGGCTGTGAGCCCCGTGTATGTCCCGAGGCCACGCCTACCCCTCGGGCGTGGCCGACACCCTCCTGGTGCGCGGAATGATGTCATCGCGCCAGCGAGCCATCGTGTCCGCCACACTGTTGAAATTATTACCAGGTGGTTTGACTCGGCCTATCATCCTTCCGAGGTCGGCAAAATGAGTACCAGCTTACTGGGATGAATGGGCCATTCGAGTATCCTGTGTCAGAAAGCGACCTGTCCGGGATTGTGCCCAATAGCCAAGAAACTGCTTAGGCCACCCTATACATCTGAAGGTGCAAAAGGAGTGCTCTTCTTCTTCATCTTCTTCTTCTGTGTTCATGCATTGTTGAATAAGTTGAAGAATAATTTCCCTGAATATGGGACAATAAAGATTTATTATTATTATTATTATTATTATTATTATTATTATTATTATTATTATTATTATTATTATTATTATTATTATGTATGCTTGGGATGAGGTTCCGTAAATTTACCAAATTCAGAGCCTGTTAACCTGCAAGATTGTGTTCCAATTCATGTTCGATTCGTGTTCTACGGTGTTCAAAATATAACATGTAATTGAAATGAAGTAGTACCTCGATCATAGAACTAGACAGATGGACAGACAGAGTGAACCAATTTCCGAACCGCACTCTATGATACGCGCGTGCGTGGTAACTATTATTAACGAATGAAGTTCATTCTATAGATAATATGTATATATGTAAGAGAAAGAAACAAACTGAGGAAGAAGAAACCCTCTACCTCACCGTGTTTGGAAATTGTCGACTATGTCACCACCTATGTCATTGCATGGAGGCCGACATAACCTATGGAGGCTGCCATATTTGTTTATATTGCATTATGTGTGTATTTGCCAAAAATAAAAGGAAAATCAAGCACAGATACATTAAAAGTACACCGCCCCCATGCCAAATAAATAACCCTCCAGTGTGCGGCATTGTCGGACCGTACTCAGCACCCAGCGATACCGCCGTGCAGCACATAGGGGTGGTATTGCGAGGGAGAGGTGTAGACTAATAGATTGATTAATTGCATAATTAAAATCACGAAATATTAATCGTAAAATAATTTCTCAATCAATTGGCTAATAGCATACCTAAACCACCAGTGCTTCATCCGAAGCTGTAACGTTTTGAAAGTTAAATGTCATTAATCGAAAAATAAAATTGATTAATCAATGAATAATAAAAGGATGAATTGATTAATCAATAAATGAAAAATAGCCTTTATAGCCAAATCACTTGTTAATTGTCATGTCCAAATATCAGCTTCCAAACTCAAAAGTTGCCTGAGATATTGCCCAGAAGAGAAAGGAAATATATAAGTACTAAATTAATCGATAATAATAAAGTAACGAATCAATTAATTGATTAATCAAAAAACAAAAAATACCGTTTTTGACAAAGTACTTACTCACTATTGTGCCCAAATAGCTCAAAGGATGGTTGAGATATTGCCTGGAAAAACAAACGAATGAAAAATCGGTCGGAGACTGAGGACTTGCCGGAATGCACTTTCTTGTCATCCGTTTCGGACAAATATGGCGGCCGAACCACGTGACCGATGACGTCATCATTATTTGTTTTCTAAACTAATATTCCTTGATGATGCTCAAGAAATAGCATCTTGATCGGATGAAGTTTTGTATTTGTCGAATTATGACGTCATAATGGAGGCACCTATGACATCATCATTAACATATTTTATTCCCAATGGAGAATTCTTTACAATGAGCCATGTCTCAACTTTTTCTATTCAGCACTTTTGGAGATATGGAGGTGCTAAGTTTTTCAGTTTTTACAAGATGGCGGCCGAACCACGTGACCTATGACGTCATGATTAACATATTTTATTCCACATGGTGAGTTCTTTACAATGAGCCATGTCTCAATTTTTTCTATTCAACACTTTCTGAGATATGGAGGTGAAAATTTTTCGGTTTTTCCAAGATGGCGGACAAACCACGTGACTGATGACATCAAAGTTAACATATTTAATTCCCCAGGGAGAGTTCTTTACAATGAGCCAGGTCTCAATTTTTTCTATTCAGCACTTTCGGAGATATGGAGGTGCAAATGTTTTTCGGTTTTTCCAAGATGGCGGCCGAAACACGTGACCTATGACGTCATCAATTGGGCACAGCCTATTCCAGGGCAAGACAAATGCGGGTGCAAAGTTTGGCGATTCTACGTGCAACGGTGTAGACGTAGTGCTGCAAACAGACAGACAAACAAAAGAAAAATCGGTCAGAGACCGAGGACTTGCCGGAATGTACTTTTTTATTGGCTATTTTGGACAAATATGGCGGCCGAACCACGTGACTGATGTCGTCATCATTATTTGTTTTCTAAACTAATTTATTCCTTGATGATGCTCAAGAAATTTAATCTTGATCGGATGAAGTTTTGTACTTGTCGAATTATGACGTCATAATGGAGGCACCTATTACATCATCATTAACATATTTTATTCCCCATGGAGAATGCTTTACAATGAGCCATGTCCCAATTTTTTCTATTCAGCACTTTCAGAGATATAGAGGTGCAAAGTTTTTCGGTTTTTCCAAGATGGCGGCCGAACCACATGACCGATGACGTCATCATTATTTTTTTTTCTCCACCAGTTTATGCTATCATGGCGCTCAAGAAATTGCATCTTGATTGGATGAAGTTTTGTACTTGTCGAATTATGACGTCATAATGGAGGCCTTGGGCCGAGAGAGTTAAAAATTGGGCACAGTCTATTGCAGGGCAAGATAAATATGAGTAAAGTTTGACGATTCTATGTGCAAAGGTGTAGACATAGTACTGCAAAACAAACAGACAGACAAACAGATGAAAAATCGGTCAGGGACCGAGGACTTGCCGGAATGTACTTTTTTATCAGCCATTAAGGACAAATATGGCGGCCGAGCCACGTGACCGATGACGTCATCCTTAACATATTTTATTCCCCATGGAGAGTTCTTTACAATGAGCCATGTCCCAATTTTTTCTATTCAGCACATTCGGAGATATGGAGGTGCATAGTTTTTCGGTTTTTCCAAGATGGCGGCCGAACCACGTGACTGATGACGTCATTAATTAACCTATTTTATTCAACATGGAGAGTTCTTTACAATGAGCCATTCTCAATTTTTTCTGTTCAGCACGTTCGGAGATATAGAGGTGCAAAGTTTTTCGGTTTTTCCAAGATGGCGGCCGAACCACGTGACCGATGACGTCATCATTTGGGCTCAGTATATAAGAGGGCAAGACAAATACGTGTGCAAAGTTTGGCGATTCTACGTGCAACGGTGTAGACGTAGTGCTGCAAAAAGACAAACAGACAGATCAACATACTTGCCGGAATCTTTTCCGGCAAGTAACAAGGACAGATACATTCTATTCAAAGTACACCGCCCCCATGCCAAATAATTAAATATCCTACAGAACGGCATTGCCGGGGCGCCTCTGGCAATTGACAAAAACATTGCCCGTCTCCGCTCATCCCTCTCCTCCACGGCTGCAGAAACCCTCATCCACGCCTTCATCACCTCCCGTCTGGACTACTGCAATAGCCTCCTCTATGGTTCACCCTAAAAAATCACCAATAAACTCCAATACATTCAGAACTCCGCTGCCCGTCTACTCACTCATTCCCGGACCCGTGACCACATCACCCCCGTCCCTTACAAGCTTCACTGGCTCCCCATCCCCCAGAGAATCCAGTACAAAATCCTCCTCTTGACATACAAAGCCCTCCATAACCTGGCCCCATCCTACCTGGCTGACCTCCTCTCCAGACACACTCCCACCCGCAACCTCCGCTCTGCTGGTACCAACCTCCTGACCCCTCCATCCGGACCAAATTCAGATCCTGGGGGGACAGGGCCTTCTCCATCGCTGCTCCCACCCTCTGGAACTCACTACCTCACACCATCAGAGACTCCTTCTCACTCACCACATTCAAAACATCACTAAAGACCCACCTCTTCAACACTGCATTCAACATTCAACCCACAGCATTTAACCCCTGACTATCTCTTCTCCTTCTCCCTCCTTTTGCTTTAAATATTTCCCTATTGATTCTTGTCTTTTTGCAATTGTTGTTTTCATGTATTGTTATGCATTATGTTTTCCACTCTGTCAAAGCGCCTTTGGGCTTCTGGAAAAGCGCTATACAAAATAAATGAATTATTATTATTATTATAATACCGCAGTGCAGCTCATAGAGGCTGCATTGGGAGGGAGAGGTGTGCACTAATTCATTGATTAATTGTATAATTAAAATCAATAAAAGATTATCACAAAATATTTTCTTAATCAATTGGCTAATAGCATAACTAAACCACTAGTGCTTCATCCGAACATGTAACTTTTAGAAATTAAATAAATAAGTCATTAATAAAAAATTAGATAAGTAATTGATTAATCAATAAATAAATTAATCAATTAATCAATAAATAATTAATCGATTAAATGATTAATCAATAAATCAAAAATATCTTTGATAGCCACATCACTTGGTCACTGTCCTGTCCAAATATTAGCTTCCCAGCTCAAAAGGTGCCTGAGATATTGGCCAAATGAGAAAGGCAATAAATAAATTAAGTAAAATAAATATATATAATATATATAATAATATATATAATAATATATATAATATATAATAATATATAATAATATATATTTATAATATATATAATAAATTAAATAATAAAATATTAAAAAATAAAAATAAATAAAATAAATTAAATTATTAATCAATTCGGTCACAGAACACATAAACCACCACCATTTCATCAGAATCTGTAACTGAAAAAAAAAAAAATTAGTAATTAATCCAATAATTAAAAAATTAATCGATTAATTGATTAATTGATGAATCGATGAATCAAAAATATCCTTGATAGCCACATCACTTGGTCACTCATGTCCAAATATTAGCTTCCGAGCTCAAAAGGTGCCTGAGATATTGGCCAAATGAGAAAGAAATCCTCTCCAAGAAGAATAATCCTCTCCAAGAAGTTCTGTCACTCAAGCTTTTGGGTCTCACTATCTGCCATGATCTTTCCTGGGAAAACCACATTTCAAATCTGGCCTCCAAAGTCAGTCGCCGACTGGGCATCCTCCGTCGTGCGAAATCCTTCCTTGGCACACCTGAGCTCCTTGCCACATACAAGGCTTTCATCTGCAGCTCAATGGAGTACTGCTCTCCCCTCTGGGCTGGTGCTCCTGCCTCACACCTAGCTCGTCTTCACGCTGTTGAAACCAAAGCATTCAGAATCATTGGAATCTCCCACGATGAAGCTAACTCCAACGGCCTTTCACTCACTCACCGCAGGCAGGTTGGTGGTCTTTCCGTCTTCTACCGACTCCTCTCTGGCCTTGCCCCCCCAGCTCTCTCTGGGCTCTGTCCCGCAAATATTCCTACAGGTCGCACAAGATCTGCCTGCAGCCCTCTTATGGTTAAACTGCCAAAATCAAGACTCTCTGCTCACCTTCACTCCTTCATTCCTCTTTTCTCCTGCCTCTGGAACAAACTCCCTCACTCTCTTCAATCCCACTCCACCCTCCAGGTCTTTAAAACAGATGTTCACCACCATCTCTTATCTTCCCCCATCCAAAACCTTGATCTTTTCTATCCCCGCTAATTTCACCCCAATTCCACTTTTTTGAAATACCAACTTCTGTCCTGGAAGTCCTTGGTGTCCTTGTGTTTTATACTTCTCCCCCCCCCCCCCTTGGTGTCCACCCCCCCATTCCGACACCTCCTCCCCTCAAGCCCTCTCCCTCCCACACATCTCCCTGCTCTTAAAGGTTGTGTGCTCTCAAGTGTTTGTGTGCTTCCCCTTCTCTTGTCCTCCGCTCCCTCTTTTTATATATTTTGTTTGTCTGGTTGATTTGTTTGTGAAGTAAATGTCAGCTCTTTTACGAGCCTTGATTCAGTATACAAAAAAAGATAAAAGAAAAAAAAAAGATTAATAATGAAAATATTTAAATAATAATCATGAACAAAATTAATTATTAATCAATTCGGACATAGAACACATAAACCACCACCATTTCATCAGAATCTGTAACTTAAAAATTTTTTTTTTTGTCATTAATTGAATAATTAAATAATTAATCGATTAATTGATTAATTGATAAATCAATAAATCCATAATATCCTTGACAGCCACATTACTTGGTCACTCATGTCCAAATATTAGCTTCCGATCTCAAAAGGTGCCTGAGATATTGGCCAAATGAGAAAGAAAATAAATAAATGATTAATAATGAAAATAAATAAATAATAATCATTAAAAAATTAAATTATTAATCAATTCGGACATAGAACACATAAACCACCACCATTTCATCAGAATCTGTAACTTAAAAAAAATTTTTTTTGTCATTAATCGAATAATTAAATAACTAATCGATTAATTGATTAATTGATAAATCAATAAATCAAAAATATCCTTGACAGCCACATCACTTGGTCACTCATGTCCAAATATTAGCTTCCGAGCTCAAAAGGTGCCTGAGATATTGGCCAAATGAGAAAGAAATCCTCTCCAAGAAGAATAATCCTCTCCAAGAAGTTCTGTCACTCAAGCTTTTGGGTCTCACTTTCTGCCATGATCTTTCCTGGGAAAACCACATTTCAAATCTGGCCTCCAAAGCCAGTCGCCGACTGGGCATCCTCCGTCGTGCGAAGTCCTTCCTTGGCACACCTGAGCTCCTCACCACATACAAGGCTTTCATACGCAGCTCAATGGAGTACTGCTCTCACCCCTGGGATGGTGCTCCTGCCTCACACCTAGCTCGTCTTCACGCTGTTGAAACCAAAGCATTCAGAATCATTGGAATCTCCCGCGATGAAGCTAACTCCAAGAGCCTTTCACTCACTCACCACAGGCAGGTTGGTGGTCTTTCCGTCTTCTACCGACTCCTCTCTGGCCTTGCCCCCCCATAGGCTATGAGCCAAGGGGGTTGGTCGGTACCATACAGATGGAGTAAGGCTCATTGTGATTTTTAGCAAGATATATGTCCCTAGATATGAAAAAAAAGTGATAGCAGTGTATAACTCTCGGCCATCTCTGTGTTATCACCAGAAATATTATTATACGCCTGCTTCGCTTCGCCAAAAAATGTGATATTTGCTAAAATTGGAATAAATATGTTTTTAAGGACCACAGAGTGCCAATAATTTGCATACTGGATGCCAACTAATATAGTAATAGAAATATGGAACATTTGTGGGGGTTATTTATCAAAATATTGATATAATGACAAAAAATATGTTAAATTTAGTGAAAAAGTGGTCGAAATCGCTTCGAGTTCAGAATTCACATTGTACATTTTTGTCAATATTTCAAAAATGAAAACTCCCAGAGTAACATTTGACCCCTCAAAATCTTTGCAAGGAACCACTGCATTGGAATATATCATTACTTTGTAATATGGTGGTTGTTTGGGGCACATATTTTGGCAAAGTTCAAAATATGTTCAACCATACCCCCTAATTTTGATATTTTGGAACGAAACAGCTTTTGAACATTTTAGGTTTATTCGTCTACTACTTTTGGTATCTCAGTGTAATTTTTGGTATTAGCTAGTATCCTAAAGTAGGTTTGTAACATCAGCTACATTATATTTCACAATGCATGCAAACTTGCTCCACACTCTAGGTTTATCATGATCTCTCGAACAAATACGATCTCGATCTCGATCTCGGCACTCTGTGGTCCTTAAAAACATATTTATTCCAATTTTAGCAAATATCACATTTTTTGGCGAAGCGAAGCAGGCGTATAATAATATTTCGGGTGATAACACAGAGATGGCCGAGAGTTATACACTGCTATCACTTTTTTTTCATATCTAGGGAGATATATCTTGCTAAAAATCACAATGAGCCTTACTCCATCTGTATGGTACCGACCGGTCAATTTGGGGGGTCTGGCTCATAGCCTACCAGCTCTCTCTGGGCTCTGTCCCGCAAATATTCCGACAAGTCGCACAAGATCTGCCTGCAACCCTCTTATGGTTAAACTGCCAAAATCAAGACTCTCTGCTCACCATCACTCCTTCATTCCTCTTTTCTCCTGCCTCTGGAACAAACTCCCTCACTCTCTTCAATCCCACTCCACCCTCCAGGTCTTTAAAACAGCTGTTCACCACCATCTCTTATCTTCCCCCATCCAAAACCTTGATCTTTTATATCCCCGCTGATTTCACCCCAATTCCACTTTTTTGAAATACCAACTTCTGTCCTGGAAGTCCTTGGTGTCCTTGTGTTTTATACTTCTCCCCCCCCCCTCCCCTTGGTGTCCACCCCCCCATTCCGACGCCTCCTCCCCTCAAGCCCTCTCCCTCCCACACATCTCCCTGCTCTTAAAGGTTGTGTGCTCTCAAGTGTTTGTGTGCTTCCCCTTCTCTTGTCTTCCGCTCCCTCTTTTTATATATTTTGTTTGTCTGGTTGATTTGTTTGTGAAGTAAATGTCAGCTCTTTCACGAGCCTCGATTCAGTATACAAAAAAAAAAAGAAAAAAAAAAAAGATTAATAATGAAAATAAATAAATAATAATCATGAAAATTTTTAATTATTAATCAATTCGGACATAGAACACATAAACCACCACCATTTCATCAGAATCTGTAACTGAAAAAAAAATTTTTTTGTCATTAATCGAATAATTAAATAATTAATCGATTAATTGATTAATTGATAAATCAATAAATCCATAGTATCCTTGACAGCCACATTACTTGGTCACTCATGTCCAAATATTAGCTTCCGATCTCAAAAACGTGCCTGAGATATTGGCCAAATGAGAAAGAAAATAAATAAATGATTAATAATGAAAATAAATAAATAATAATCATTAAAAAATCAAATTATTAATCAATTCGGACATAGAACACATCAACCACCACCATTTCATCAGAATCTGTAGCTTAAAAAAAATTTTTTTGGTCATTAATCGAATAATTAAATAACTAATCGATTAATTGATTAATTGATAAATCAATAAATCAAAAATATCCTTGACAGCCACATCACTTGGTCACTCATGTCCAAATATTAGCTTCCGAGCTCAAAAGGTGCCTGAGATATTGGCCAAATGAGAAAGGAAATAAATAAATTAAGTAAAATAAATATATATAATATATATAATAATATATATAATAATATATATAATATATAATAATATACCGTATAATAATATATATTTATAATATATATAATAAATTAAATAATAAAATATTAAAAAATAAAAATAAATAAAATAAATTAAATTATTAATCAATTCGGTCACAGAACACATAAACCACCACCATTTCATCAGAATCTGTAACTGAAAAAACAAAAATTAGTAATTAATCCAATAATTAAATAATTAATCGATTAATTGATTAATTGATGAATCAATGAATCAAAAATATCCTTGATAGCCACATCACTTGGTCACTCATGTCCAAATATTAGCTTCCGAGCTCAAAAGGTGCCTAAGATATTGACCAAATGAGAAAGAAATCCTCTCCAAGAAGAATAATCCTCTCCAAGAAGTTCTGTCACTCAAGCTTTTGGGTCTCACTATCTGCCATGATCTTTCCTGGGAAAACCACATTTCAAATCTGGCCTCCAAAGTCAGTCGGCGACTGGGCATCCTCCGTCGTGCGAAGTCCTTCCTTGGCTCCCGTGCGAAGTCCTTGCCTCCGTCGTGCGAAGTCCTTGCCGACCTGAGCTCCTCGCCACATACAAGGCTTTCATCTGCAGCTCAATGGAGTACTGCTCTCCCCTCTGGGCTGGTGCTCCTGCCTCACACCTAGCTCGTCTTCACGCTGTTGAAACCAAAGCATTCAGAATCATTGGAATCTCCCGCGATGAGGCTAACTCCAAGGGCCTTTCACTCACTCACCGCAGGCAGGTTGGTGGTCTTTCCGTCTTCTACCGACTCTTCTCTGGCCTTGCCCCCCCCCAGCTCTCTCTGGGCTCTGTCCCGCAAATATTCCTACAGGTCGCACAAGATCTGCCTGCAACCCTCTTATGGTTAAACTGCCAAAATCAAGACTCTCTGCTCACCTTCACTCATTCATTCCTCTTTTGTCCCGCCTCTTGAACAAACTCCCTCATTCTCTTCAATCCCACTCCACCCTCCAGGTCTTTAAAACAGCCGTTCACCACCATCTCTTATCTTCTCCCATCCAAAACCTTGATCTTTTCTATCCCTGCTAATTTCACCCCAATTCCACTTTTTTGAAATACCAACTTCTGTCCTGGAAGTCCTTGGTGTCCTTGTGTTTTATACTTCTCCCACCCCCCCCCCCCTTGGTGTCCACCGCCCCACTTCCCACGCCTCCTCCCCCCAAGCCCTCTCCCTCCCACACATCTCCCTGCTCTGAAATGTTGTGTGCTCTCAAGTGTTTGTGTGCTTCCCCTTCTCTTGTCTTCCGCTCCCTCTTTTTATATATTCTGTTTGTCTGGTTGATTTGTTTGTGAAGTAAATGTCACCTCTTTCACGAGCCTCGATTCAGTATACAAAAAAAAGAAAAAAAAAGTTTAATAATGAAAATAAATAAATAATAATCATTAAAAAATTAAATTATTAATCAATTCGGACATAGAACACATAAACCACCACCATTTCATCAGAATCTGTAACTTAAAAAAAAAAGTTTTTAGTCATTAATCGAATAATTAAATAATTAATCGATTAATTGATTAATTGATTAATTGATAAATCAATAAATCAAAAATATCCTTGACCGCCACATCAATTGGTCACTCATGTCCAAATATTAGCTTCCGAGCTCAAAAGGTGCCTGAGATATTGGCCAAATGAGAAAGAAAATAAATAAATGATTAATAATGAAAATAAATAAATAATGATCAGTAAAAAATTAAATTATTAATCAATTCGGACAAAGAACTCATAAACCACCACCATTTCATCAGAATCTGTAACTTTAAAAAAAGAAATTTTTAGTCATTAATCGAATAATTAAATAATTAATCGATTAATTGATTAATTGATTAATTAATAAATCAAAAATAGCCTTTGCAGCCAAATCACCTTGCAGCCAAATCACCTTGGCATGTCCAAATATCAGCTTCCTAACTCAAAAGGTGCCTGAGTTAATGGTCAGAAGAGAAAGGAAATTTGATTAACTAGATAAGTACTTAATTAATCGCTAATAATTAAATAACTCCTCAATTAATTGATTAATCAAAAAACAAAAAATATTATTTTTGACAAAGGACTTGCTCACTACTGTGCCGAAATTTCAGCTTCCTAACTCAAAGGATGGCTGAGATATCGCCCGGACAAACAAACAAACAAGTACACATACATTCAAAGTACACCGCCCCAATGCCAAATAATTAAATATCCTACAGCACGGCATTGCGGGGGCGCCTCCGGCGCCCGGCAATACCGCAGTGCAGCTCATAGAGGCTGCATTGGGAGGGAGAGGTGTACACTAATTGATTGATTAATTGTATAATTAAAATCAATAAAAGATTATCACAAAATATTTTCTTAATCAATTGGCTAATAGCATAACTAAACCACTAGTGCTTCATCCAAAGATGTATCTTTTAGAAATGTAATAAAATAACTCATTAATAAAAAATAAAAAAATTAGTTGATTAATCAATAAATAAATAATCGATTAATCAATAAATAATTACTCGATTAAATGATTAATCAATAAATCAAAAATATCCTTGATAGCCACATCACTTGGTCATTGTCATGTACAAATATTAGCTTCCCAGCTCAAAAGGTGCCTGAGATATTGGCCAAATGAGAAAGAAAATAAATGAATGATTAATAATGAAAATAAATAAATAATAATCTTGAAAAAATTAAATTATTAATCAATTCGGTCACAGAACACAGAAACCACCACCATTTCATCAGAATCTGTAACTGATTTTTTAAAAAAGTAATTAATCGAATAATTAAATAATTAATCGATTAATTGATTAATTGATTAATTAATAATAATCATTAAAAAATTTAATTACTAATCAATTCGGTCATGGAACACATAAACCACCACCATTTCATCAGAATCTGTAACTTTAAAAAAAAATTTTTTAGTCATTAATCAAAATATTTAAATAATTAATCGACTAATTGATTAATTGATAAATCAATAAATCAAAAATATCCTTGACAGCCACATCACTTGGTCACTCATGTCCAAATATTAGCTTTAGAGCTCAAAAGGTGCCTGAGATATTGGCCAAATGAGAAAGAAAATAAATAAATGATTAATAATGAAAATAAATAAATAATAATCATTAAAAAATTAAATTATTAATCAATTCGGTCATTGAACACATAAACCACCACCATTTCATCAGAATCTGTAACTTAAAAAAAATAAATTTTTTAGTCATTAATCGAATAATTAAATAATTAATCGATTAATTGATTAATTGATTAATTAATCAATCAAAAATAGCCTTTGCAGCCAAATCACCTGGTCATTGGCATGTCCAAATATCAGCTTCCTAACTCAAAAGGTGCCTGAGTTAATGGTCAGAAGAGAAATGAAATTTAATTAATCAAATAAGTACTTAATTACTCACTAATAATTAAATAACTCCTCAATTAATTGATGAATCAAAAAACAAAAAATAATATTTTTGGCAAAGGACTTGCTCACTGTTGTGCCGAAATTTGAGCTTCCTAGCTCAAAGGATGGCTGAGATATAGCCCGGACAAACAATAAAGCAAGAAAACAAACAAACAAACAAACAACCAGAGTGAAAACTGAGTACTCCCTTTCAGCGTGCGTCATTGCCGAGCCCCCTTCGGTGCCCGGCAATGACGATATGCAGTGCCTGGAGATGGCATAGGAAAGGTGCGGTGTACAACAAGTACAGATACATTTAAAGTACACCGCCCACGTGCCAAATAAATATATACCATCCTCCATCGCGGCAGCCTCCAAAAACAAGTCTGCACCATTTTGTTTGCTCTGAAACCCTCGGAAGCCTCTTTTATTTGGCTTGCACTTTCTGTCTCCCTCACAGCTTTATCTCAACTCGAATTCACCATCTGATTTCATTTATCATAGTCGTTGAAATGGTTTTAGACTCGGATGTAGCAAAAGGTGAGAAAATCGGACTAATATTGCCATTTAAAAATGTGTTCTGATAGCCATTTTGAATGTAACTGGTCTGATGCAAGATGGAGATGGGGAGAAAGGGGCAAGGAGGGAGAGGAGAGATGGGGGGAGGAGAGAGGGAGAGCAAAGAGAGGGGACAGAGAGGTGGAGAGGAGTGATGGGTGGAGGCAGGAGTGAGGGGCCAAGAGAAGGAGTGAGGGGTGGAGAGGAGTGAGGGGTGGAGAGAAGAGTGAGGGGTGGGGGAGAGGATGAGTGAGGAGAGAAGAGAGGAGAGGAGGGAGGGTTGGTTCTCTACTCAGAAATTAATTATTTATATTATTACTTAGTAAAATTACAGTGACTGAATACTGAGGTTCGGGATCAAACCGTAGTCTAATTATATATATTTTATATTCCCAGGGTGTATATAAAGAGTTTGTTTAAGGTGAGTTAACTCTTTTCCAACTATGTCATTAAACAATACTTTGTAATAAATTGTGCATGTGGACTAAAGATGGAATACAATATTTATTAAATAATAACATTTAGTTTTAATCAATTTTTTTTTGTTTGTAAAGCGAAGTGTTTGGATGTTTTCAAGTTTAAAAATGAACAACAGAAGTAAACCAGTCAAGGCAGGTTCTCAACTTTCCCCCTCTCCAGCCAAGGCAAGTTCTCCCCCTCCCCTCTCTCCAGTCAAGGCAGGTTCTTCCCCTTCCTCCTCTCCAGTCAAGGCAGGTTCTCCCTCTCCAGTCAAGGCAGGTTCTCCCTCTCCCCAGTCAAGGCAGGTTCTTCCCCTCCCCCCTCTCCAGTGAAGGCAGGTTCTTCCCCTTCCCAGTCAAGGCAGGTTCTCCTCCTCCCCCCTCTCCAGTCAAGGCAGGTTCTCCTCCTCCCCCCTCTCCAGTCAAGGCAGGTTCTCCTCCTCCCCCCTCTCCAGTCAAGGCAGGTTCTCCCCCTCCCCTCTCTCCAGTCAAGGCAGGTTCTTCCCCTTCCTCCTCTCCAGTCAAGACAGGTTCTCCCCCTCCCACCTCCCCAGGCAAGGCAGGTTATCCCCCTTCCCAGTCAAGGCAGGTTCTCCTCCTCCCCCCTCTCCAGTCAATGCAGGTTCTTCCCCTTCGCTCTCTCCAGTCAAGGCAAGTTCTCCCCCTCCCCAGTCAAGGCAGGTTCTCCCCCTCCCCAGTCAAGGCAGGTTCTCCCCCTTCCCAGACAAGGCAGGTTCTCCTCCTCCCCCCTCTCCATTCAAGGCAGGTTCTCCCTTCCCCCTCTCCAGTCAAGGTGGGTTGTCCCCCTTCCCCCTCTCCAGCCAAGGCAGGTTCTCCCCCTCCCTCCTCTCCAGTCAAGGCAGGTTGTCCCCCTTCCCCCTCTCCAGTCAAGGCAGGTTCTCCCCCTCCCTCATCTCCAGTCAAGGCAGGTTGACCCCCTTCCCCCTTCCAAGTCAAGGCAGGTTGTCCCCCTTCCCCCTCTCCAGTCAAGGCAGGTTGTCCCCCTTCCCCCTCTCCAGTCAAGGCAGGTTCTCCCCCTCCCGCCTCTCCAGTCAAGGCAGGTTGTCCCCCTTGCCCCTTCCAAGTCAAGGCAGTTGTCCCCCTTCCCCCTCTCCAGTCAAGGCAGGTTCTCCCCCTCCCTCCTCTCCAGTCAAGGCAGGTTGGTACCCTCCCACCTCTCCAGTCAAGGCAGGTTCTCCCCCTTCCCCCTCTGCAGTCAAGGCATGTTCTCCCCTCCTCCCTCTCCAGTCAAGGTGGAAGTGTCACTCAACCCTGACTCCACCCATCTCTCCCTTCTCCTCTCCCCCTATCCTCTATCCTCTCCCCCCTCCCCTGTGTGGAATCCTCTCCCCCTTTCTCTTGTGTCTGTGTGTGATGCAGAGATGGGGTTGGGGGAGGAGGGGGGGGGGGGAAGAGTGGTTTAGGGTGAGAGGGAAAGATTTGAGGTATTGAAATCACATTTTACATTCCGTGTTATTACACATGACAAACTGTATTTCACATGTGCTTGGACATGTATTCATATATTTTCTGTGAAGTAAGTAAATTGTGTCGATGACATCATTTCTGGATCTGATGAATTACCAGTTACCATTTGTGAAACTCTACGTGCAGCATCTCCCTCAATATATCCAAATGTCATGCATGTCTATTGTCTATGGCTGTGGGTTTGCCACTAGTTTGTTATAAAGCAGGAGTGTCTGTCTGTTTATCTGTCCCAAAAGTACTCCCTCAGTTTTGGGGCTAGCTCAGCCAAACCTTCTGTAGAACCTTTCGGAATTTAGGGGTTCTCGCGGGTGTCCTAAGGTGGGTTGGAGGTTTCATAAATTTCTCAATACAATTATGATTTCGATTTTCCACCCGTACGATGTGTCACGTGTCCGCCCTTGCTCACTGGCAGATTTGTCTGTGTTGGTTGTCACATGAGAACAGTCCATATTAATTTACATCACAAGTGTTTACAACATTATATTTTGTTATATCATTGGTATCTCACTATAATTCACCAAATGTCCGTCCGTCCGTCTGTCCATTCGAAGGTACCGCAAAAACGGCTGAACCGATCGCAACGATATTTTGGGTGGGTAATCCTAGGACCCCTGGGAGTAAAATAGGCTACATTGCTTTTCCAATTTTTCCAAGTTTTCCAATTTTCCAGTTTTTCCAAACATGATGGAATAATATTTACCGGTATGAACTCTCTGTCCCCAGCCCTCTCTGTGAACAGCCTCTCTTGCTCGCTGCCCCTGAACGATCCCCTCCATACTAAGCTCCTTCTGTCGTAGCGAGGTGTTTCAAGAGTCTCGAGAAATAGCACGAACTATCCCTGTGCCCTGCGCTCTGCTGTCTATTGGTAGTGCATGCGAGGACGATCTCTGCCGGGGCCACAGACGCCAACGAGCTCCCTGCAGATGTGCCGAGAACACCTCAAGAGACACGCCCGGTGGGCTGACCGGGGCGAACGGCACAAAGGACGCGTTTGGAGCGCGTACTTTTCCTTTCTTCTTTTCCCTGTGTGAGTGAGTGGGCCCTTGTCCGGGGATTAAGTAAGCCTGATTAAGTATCTGCTATGTGTCTCTTTACCCTGATCACTGTATAAATTGTAAATAAACCTGTGTTCTTCCTTCCATTTGGTCGTTCACGTCATTTTCGCACCATTGGCTTCACATTGTACGAATAAGACCGCTCAATCGGGTTCAATAAGGATTGATGGCATGAGTCACATGGCACGCAAACCGCATGGCGTATCCGATTAGCGTGGCTCATGCGAGGTCCAGTCCCCGTTCTCGTGGCGGCGTGTGTACTGAAGGTACTTAGGGAATCGACCAGATACCCTTCCGCACGCTCGCTACGGGAGTGGCGGCTCGGCCTCGTGGACTCGAAGCTCGAGGGGGAAAAGGGTTTAACCCCCCTCTGTACGTTGACGGGCTCGAGAGATCCGCAACAATATCAACCAGATATCTATCGCCCGTTGTCTATAGAATATACCAATCAGCTGTCTGTCGCTAGTTGTCTATACAATATACCAACCAGATGTCTGTCGCTATTTATCGATAAAATATATCAACCAGATGTCTATCGCTAGTTGTCTATACAATATACCAACCAGATGTCTGTCACTAGTTGTCCATAGAATATATCAACCAGATGTCTATCACTAGTTTTTTTTTTTGTTTTTTTGTTTTTTTGTATACAAGATCGAGGCTCGTGAAGGAGTTGTCTATGCAATATACCAACCAGATGTCTGTCACTAGTTGTCTATGCAATATATCAACCAGATGTCTCTTGCTAGTTGTCTATGCAATATATCAACCAGATGTCTATCGCTAGTCGTTTATATTGTTGCGGATCTCAAGCCCGTCGGCGTACTGAGGGGGGATTCAGCCCTTCTCCCCCTCGAGCTTCGAATCCACGAGGCCGCTACCCACTTTACACTCGTGGGGGCGGATTGCTGAGCAATTCCAGCCGCCAAACCCGCAGCGGGCGCGTGGAAGGGTTTCCGGTCAATAACCCGCGTACCTTCGATACACACGCCGCCACGAGGACGGGGGCTGCACCTCACACGAGTCACGCTGGTCTGATATGCCCGAGTGGTTTGTGTGTCATGTAACTCATGCCGCCAATCACTATTGACCCGATCGAGCGGTTTTATCTCGTGCAATGCGAGGCCAATGGTGAAGAGACGTAAACGGCCAAGTTAGAAACAACACAGGTTTATTAACAAATGTACAATAGTGGGAGAAAAGAGACACAGGAGAGAAACTAAACGTTCTTACTTACGTTCCCAGACAAGGGCCCTCTGACTCACTTGGGGAAAGGGAGGAAGAAGAGGACGCACTCAAAGCACGGCTGCTTAGTACAGTTCGCCCTGAACGGCTTGTTGGGCGTTCCCCTTGATGATGTTCGTAGCAGGGACGTCGGCCTCAGTCGTGCACGTACAGGAATCCGCATAGCGTGTCCCGGAGTCGGCGAGGCAAAAGCGCACGTGCAGGGCGTCCAGGCAAAGAGATCGCCGGGGTACAGGGCCATGAGAGAGATCGTCCTGCGAGAGCCTGAATCTCAAGAGAGCGAGGGCAAAAGAGAGACCAGAGCCAGGGAGAACGGGGCAGCAGAGAGCGGGGCAGGACGCAGAGAGAGCGTTCTCGGGGGTCCGGGGCGGGTCTTATATCCCGCCGGAGCCCATTAGAATGTTCCAAAGGCCCCCACTGGCCGCCGCGGGTCACGTGTCATGATAGCCCTTCATCAGTTACTCCCCTTAATCCTCATTGGCCGCTGTTGCTGGCCACTCCCCTTTAGCTCCCATTGGCTGCCATAATTGGCCACTCCCCTTTAGATCCCATTGGCCGTTTGCTGCTTGCCAGCCACTCCCTCTGACTCCTCCCTCGGGCCTCCTCGACTTGTCCGAGGCCCAGCACATGGCATTCCAGGACCAATGAGGCCTACCCTTACTTACCTGCCTCAACGCATACTAACACTGGGAAGGAGACTATACTTCACATTTAATAAGAAATAACTTGCTAAAGTGAGGCTACATGTTGTGGTGCAACTAACTAAAAGGGGGGGTTGCCTTTATTCTCAAAACCACAACAATATAATATACCGACCAGATGTCTATCGCTAGTTGTCTATTCAATATGTCAACCAGATGTCTGCCGCTAGTTGTCTCTACAATATATCAACCAGCTGTCTGTCGCTAGTTGTCTATAGAATATATCAACCAGATGTCTATCGCTAATTGTCTTTGGAATATATCAACCAGATGTCTATCGCTAGTTGTCTATGCAATGTATCACTGTTAAATATGGCTTCCTGCTAATAGGTTCACCACGAATGTTCAACAAATTACAACAATGGTTTTGCCTTTCCTTTTAACTTATTGGCAGGAAGCCATTTTGTTCTTGTGATTGGTTGGTTGTTTGTTTGTCTGACCTATCAACTGAATATCCTGCCTGAGTTTGCTTTAGATTAAAAACAATGAATCTCCACATTCCAAAGCTTCCAATGTTTCTTTATGGGAAGACAGCAGTCCATTGGAGCATTGGAAATCCATCCTCTCCAAAATCTCAACTGCACTTCCCCTACCCG
Organism: Myxine glutinosa; assembly: GCF_964187855.1. Classification (NCBI taxonomy): domain Eukaryota; kingdom Metazoa; phylum Chordata; class Myxini; order Myxiniformes; family Myxinidae; genus Myxine; species Myxine glutinosa. The sequence continues at coordinate 4,106,279 of NC_136264.1, read as the reverse complement.
TCCGTCATGATTGCTTTGCCTTCCAGGAAGAAAAGGAAATTCACAAATCGATGCTTGGCAATCAGAGATACATTTTATTTGCTGTTAGGAACCACACAGAAATCTGTATTCCTTCATATATAGGACTCCCTGGCAGCACATAGGCCGACATTTGGCATCATTATTGATTACGTGCTCTCAACATCTTTACGGATCTCCATGGGTTGAAGCCCTGGGGGCAACGAATGACCAGTGTGACATGCACGAATAATGAGGCATAATCTTAAGCCACATTTTATCCTTGGTTCCAAAAGGCTGCGGCCACTCGACTCGTCTCCTGTGTATTACAGACTCGCATGCTAATTCGCCGCAGTGATTGCCGAAGCGTGCGGACGTCTCAGCCCAAGTGCTATTAAAACGTCTCCTCTGAGCGTTAATTAACCAGCGATCCCCGGTTGTGTTTGCCCGTTTTCTAAAGCCGACATTGTCTGACCCTCCTCGCCTTCACAGCACAAACATCCGAGGGTCAAGTGCAGGTTCGCGCACGAGCATGGGCCTCTGAGCTGCCTTGTGTGACAATAAGAGCGCCACCCGGAGCAGCGGTCTGCGGGCGCTCGCTATGGTGGATGGTGACCTGCCTTCTCAAACAAGTAGTCCCTTCGTGACAGTCGGGAAGGCAGCACTCTGCAGCAAAGCGCCTTCGTCTGCGCATTCCCGTCACATCACCTCGCTCGTTATACGCACGAAAGCCCATCTGAAACGCACGCATTCTAAGCATTGGATATCGTAGCGGGCAACACTTGCTCCGTGCCGTTGGATAAGTGCTTTTCAGTGCTGTACATACATCGCCAAAAATAATTTTATTACAAAAAACATGTTTAAAATGCCAAAAAAATTCCTTACTAAAAACATATCTTCGGATTTGCCAAAAATAATTTTATTACTAAAAACATGCTGAAAAGGCCAAAAAAAAATCCTTACTAAAAACATATCTTCGGATTTGCCAAAAATAATTTTCTGACGAAAAACATATCTTCGGTTTTCCCAAAAATTATTCTTCCGAAAAACATATCCTCAAAATGCCAAAAATAATAATTTTTACTAAAAACACATCTTTAAAATGCCAAAAATAATTTTCTTACTAAAAACATATCCTCAAAATGCCAAAAATAATAATTTTACAAAGAACACATCTTTAAAATGACAAAAATAATAATGTTACTAAAAACACATCCTTAAAATGCCAAAAAAATTTTTCTGACGAAAAACATATCTTCGGATTTCCCCAAAATGATTCTTCCTAAAAACATATCCTCAAAATGCCAAAAATAATAATCTTACTAAAAACACATCTTTAAAATGACAAAAATAATTTTCTTACTAAAACATATCTGCAGATTGCCAAAAATGATTTTCTTACTAAAAACATATCCTCAAAATGCCAAAAATAATAATCTTGCTAAAAACACATCTTTAAAATGACAAAAATAATAATCTTACTCAAAACACATCCTTAAAATGCCAAAAATAATTTTCTGACAGAAAACATATCTTCGGATTTCCCAAAAATGATTCTTCCTAAAAACATATCCTCAAAATGCCAAAAATAATAATTTTACTAAAAACATATCTTTAAAATGCCAAAAATAATTTTCTTACTAAAAACATATCCTCAAAATGCCAAAAATAATAATCTTACTAAGAACACATCTTTAAAATGACAAAAATAATAATGTTACTAAAAACACATCCTTAAAATGCCAAAAATAATAATCTTACTAAAAACACATCCATAAAATGACAAAAATAATTTTCTTATTAAAAACATCTTCGGATTTCCCAAAAATGATTCTTCCTAAAAACATATCCTCAAAATGCCAAAAATAATATCGTACTACGAACACATCTTTAAAATGCCAAAGATAATTTTCTTACTAAAACATATCTGCAGATTGCCAAAAATGATTTTCTTACTAAAAACACATCCTCAAAATGCCAAAAATGATAATCTTACTAAAAACACATCCTCAAAATGCCAAAAATGATAATCTTACTAAAAACACATCTTTAAAATGACAAAAATAATAATCTTACTAAAAACACATCCTTAAAATGCCAAAAATAATTTTCTGACGAAAAACATATCTTCAGATTTCCCAAAAATGATTCTTCCTAAAAACATATCCTCAAAATGCCAAAAATAATAATTTTACTAAAAACATATCCTCAAAATGCCAAAAATAATAATCTTACGAAAAACATTATACTCAAAATGTCAAAAATAATAATCTTACTAAAAACACGTCCTCAAAATGCCAAAAATAATTTTCTTATTAAAAACATCTTCGGATTTCCCAAAAATGATTCTTCCTAAAAACATATCCTCAAAATGGCAAAAATAATATCGTACTACGAACACATCTTTAAAATGCCAAACATAATTTTCTGATGAAAAATTTATCTTCGGATTTCCCAAAAATGATTCTTCCTAACAACATATTCTCAAAATGCCAAAAATAATAATCTTACTAAAAAAATTATCCTCAAAATGCCAAAAAGAATAATCTTACTAAAAACACATCTTTAAAATGCCAAAAATAATTTTCTTATTAAAAACATCTTCGGATTTCCCAAAAATGATTCTTCCTAAAAACATATCCTCAAAATGCCAAAAATAATATCGTATTACGAACACATCTTTAAAATGCCAAAAATAATTTTCTTACTAAAACATATCTGCAGATTGCCAAAAATGATTTTCTTACTAAAAACATATCCTCAAAATGCCAAAAAAAAAAATCTTACTAAAAACACATCTTTAAAATGACAAAAATAATAATCTTACTCAAAACACATCCTTAAAATGCTAAAAATAATTTTCTGACTAAAAACATATCTTCGGATTTCCCAAAAATGATTCTTCCTAAAAACATATCCTCAAAATGCCAAAAATAATAATTTTACTAAAAACACATCTTTAAAATGCCAAAAATAATAATTTTACTAAAAACACATCTTTAAAATGCCAAAAATAATTTTCTTCCTAAAAACATATCCTCAAAATGCCAAAAATAATAATCTTACTAAGAACTAAGAAAAGAAGGTGTCTTACTAAGAGGTGTCTTACTAAGGTGTCTTACTAAGAAAAAAGTGGAGGTGGAGATCACGGCGAGGTCACGTCTTTTCGAAGCTGTTCCATGCGCTCACGCTCTCGAAGCTAAGTGATCTTTCACAATCGTGTTTTTGTCGAGACTGTATCTATCTTTCGGTGTGTGTACCTATAGCGTATCTTTTGGAAAATTTTCGGTGCTAATTTTTCGTACATGTATACACAATCGTCGGTTAATGGTATCGAGTATTCTGCGGCCTAGTACTCATAGGCTTAGACTACCGTACCGTCTCCGACCTTGTGGTTTTGTTTTTCTCTCAGCGATTCGTCAAATGCGCTGAAATTATTTTCGTTCTCTGTTTCATCCCAGTCGTTCACCCCGTACCTCCTTGTTTAATATCTCTACTCACAAAAAAAAAAAAAAAACCCCAAAAAATATTTCCTTCCCAGGTCTTATTCGTTTATTTGTTGTTCTTTTTGTTCGTTCGTTCTTCGTTCGCGATCACGCGGTTAGAAATGTATAATCTCTCCCCTGAACAACTATTTTCTCTCATATATTATAACACCCTTTTCTTCTTTTCCTACAAAAGGATGCTTTCGTCTTGCTCCTCAAATCTATTCATTCCAAAAAATATATATAATACCATCTCTTACAGTTCCTCCTTTCTACATTCCCTAAACTATCCAGAACTCCACCCCTCCTCCAGTGTCCTCAAACGTATTTTTGACTCGAAGGTCTCAAACTCATTTTGCAAAAAATGTTCGTTTCCCATGAATCGTACACTTTTCAAAATCCAATCTCACCCCTCCCCTCCAAATCCTCCCCATCACCCATCCCTTTCAAATCTCCCCCCTTGCCCCTTCCCTCCCCTCCCTCCTAAACTCCCCCCATACCCCTCCCCTCCGAGACTCTCCCTTGCTCCTCCCCTCCTGGACTCCCCTCTCACCCCTCCTCCTCAAAGCATCCTCCCTGCTTCTTCCCCCTTCCAACTTTCACCTTCATCTCCCCAAACCTTCTGCCTCGCTCTTCCCCCTCCTCAAATAACACCTCACTGTGCCTCACCCAATCTCCATCAAACCTTTTGTCCGCCCCATTCTTCCCTTTCTCCAAGCTATTCTGAAATCTCTGAAATCTCTGACACACCTTCAACAGCTCTCCCTACCTCTTCCTCCTCTTCCACATCTTACGCTACCCCTCCCCCCCTGTTCTGGACCCGATGCTCCCCCTTCCTCTTCATTAACGGTATGGACCTCAAACATCCGGGGCCTTCGCTCAAACTTGACTGACCTCTCCATACAGGTTGCTTCTGATAAACCAGATGTGATCTGCTTAACAGAAACTTTCCTCCTTCATGATGTCTCTGATGCCTTGGTATCTCTCCCAGGTTACTCCCTCCTCCGGTATGATAGACCTGAGCCTCGTCCTGGAGGTGGGGTTGCTATCTTTATAAAAAACTCTCTTCCTCACTCACCCTCCACTGCCCTCTCTCCACCTCACCCCCAGGAATACCTTTGGCTACGGCTTCCCCTTCGCTCCCACCTTTTGTTCATATGTGTGTTGTACCGTCCACCAAACAGCGATGACTCCATCTACATCTCACTGTCTGATAATATGGACCAACTTCTATCTACCCATCCCAACTCTCTCTTCCTCATATGTGGTGATTTCAATTGTCACCATGCCAGTTGGCTGGGTGTGGGTACCTCTCTCACCAGCCATGGCTCTTCAGCAAAGGACTTCTGCGACTCACTGGGACTGACACAATCTGTCAATTTCCCGACCCGGATCTCAGTCAACGGAGCATCTTCTCTTCTGGATTTGGTTATGACAAACTTCCCTGAAAATGTCTGCTGCTCTTCTTCTGCTCCAATCGGCTCATCTGATCATGTGCTTGTCAAAGTGGACATCTCTCTGACCATTCTCAGAGAGCCTCCTCAGCGTCGACGAGTCTGGCATTTCACTCAGGCCAACTGGCACGGTCTTCAAGCAGCCATCAATCATCTGGACTGGTCTCCCATCTCTACAGCCTCTGACATCAACTCATCCTGGGAATTCTTTCAAAGTAAATTGCTCTCTCTCATCCACAGATTTATCCCATCTCGTCTTCAGTTGTCATACCCTTCCTCCCGTCCATGGTACACGGAATCTTGTGGTGAGGCTGTTGCCCTGAAACAACTTGCTTTCGTCTCCTGGAAAGCAAATCCAATGGAAGGAAATCTCATTTCCTTTCACAAAGTCCGAAACAAGTGTGTGTCCACCCTCAGGAGAGCCAGGAAACAATATCTCACCGTTCTCAAGACCGAACTCTCTTATCTGTCTCCCTCTTCCAAATCCTGGTGGCGTCTGGTCAAACCTGTTTCTGGTGTTTGTTCCCCCTCCATCCCCTCCCTCACCTCAAACGGCTTAACGGCTGACTCCGCACGTGAAAAAGCTGAATGCCTCAACTCTGTGTTTGCCTCTAAATCTTGTGTCCCAAACCCATCCCTCTCTGTACCCACCGTACCCAGTCGTACCCAGCTGCTCCTGGACTCTGTGTCCTTTCCTCCTGACAAGGTGGAAAAGTTTCTGTCAACCCTCGACTCTGATTCTGCAACTGGTCCTGACGGCATCAGCCCACGGGTCCTAAAATCATGTTCTTCTGCTCTTTCACTCCCTCTTTCTGTTCTCTTCACCCTCTCTTTTTCTCAAGGTCATCTGCCATCTGCTTGGAAATCAGCCAACATCACCGCTTTGCACAAAAAAGGTGCAAAAACAGATCCCAGCAACTACAGACCAATCAGCCTTCTCCAAATTATCAGCAAAGTCATGGAATCCATCATTGCTTCAGATATTAAATCTTTCCTCTTCTCCAATGGCGTGATCTCTGATCATCAATTTGGTTTCAGACCTGGTCACTCTACTCTGGACATGCTGCTTCTGCTTTCTCAACAATGGATGGAGGTCCTCAACGCCAAACAGGAAATTAGAGCTGTCTCCCTTGACATTTCACGTGCCTTCGATACGGTCTGGCACCCTGCTCTGCTCACCAAACTCTCCTCCTTTGGTATCCATGGAAATCTCCACGCATGGCTGGCGGACTTCCTCTCTAGTCGTAGTCAACGTGTGGCCCTGAATGGGTTTCTCTCATCTCCTCTTCCTGTTCAGGCTGGAGTTCCCCAAGGTAGTGTTCTGGGCCCTGTGCTTTTTCTGGTCTTCATCAATGATCTCTCTGACTCTCTTGAAAATCCTCTCTATCTCTTTGCTGACGACTCTACTCTCTGTAGCTCCATTCCTCATCCCTCAGATCGGAAGTCTGCAGCCTCCTCACTCTCTGCAGATCTGGACAAAATCACAGACTGGTCAAACAAGTGGAACATGTCTTTCAATCCTGACAAATCTCACACTCTTACAATGTCTCTCCGAAAGGACCGATTGGACAACCCTCCCATCTACTTTATCAACAATCCTCTCCAAGAAGTTCTGTCGCTCAAGCTTTTGGGTCTCACTATCTGCCATGATCTTTCTTGGGAAAACCACATTTCCAAGCTGGCCTCCAAAGCCAGTCGCCGACTGGGCATACTCCGTCGTGCGAAGTCCTTCCTTGGCACACCTGAGCTCCTCACCACATACAAGGCTTTCATCCGCAGCTCAATGGAATACTGTTCCCCCCTCTGGGCTGGTGCTCCGGCCTCACACCTTGCTCGGCTTCACGCTGTTGAGGCCAAAGCTTTCAGAATCATTGGAATCTCCTGCGATGTAGTCAACTCCGAGGGCCTTTCACTCACTCCCCGCAGGCAGGTTGGTGGTCTTTCTGTCTTCTACCGACTCCTCTCCGGCCTTGCTCCCCCAGCTCTCTCTGTGCTCTGTCCCCCCAATATTCCTTCAGGTCGCACAAGATCTGCCTGCAACCCTCTTATGGTTAAACTGCCAAAGTCTAGGCTCTCTGCTCACCTTCACTCTTTCATTCCCCTTTTCTCCCGCCTCTGGAACAAACTCCCCCACTCCCTTCAATCCCACTCCTCCCTCCAGGTCTTTAAAACAGCTGTTCACCACCATCTCTTATCTTCCCCCATCGAAAACCTTGATCTTTTCTACCCCCGGTAATTCACACCAGAGTCCTTGCAGTGTTCATATGTTTTATTCCTCTCCCACCTCCCCCCAAGTCCTCCCGATGTCCCTGCTCTCAAATGTTGTGTTTGTGTCCTTCCCCCTCTTCCCCCTCTCTTTTGTGTTCTTCCCCCTCTCTCCCCATCTTGTCTGCCGCTCCCCTTGTTTTTTGTGTTTTGTGTGTCGGTTTGTCTTTTTGTGTGATTAATGTTAGCTCTTTCACGAGCCTCGATCTTGTATACAAAAAAAAAAAAAAAACACATCTTTAAAATGACAAAAATAATAATGTTACTAAAAACACATCCTTAAAATGCCAAAATAATTTTCTGACGAAAAACATATCTTTGGATTTCCCAAAAATAATTCTTTCTAAAAATATATCCTCAAAATGCCAAAAATAATAATTTTACTAAAAACACATCTTTAAAATGCCAAAAATAATTTTCTTACTAAAAACATATTCTCAAAATGCCAAAAATAATAATAATACTAAAAACACATCCTTAAAATGCCAAAAATAATTTTCTTATTAAAAACATCTTCGGATTTCCCAAAAATGATTCTCCCTAAAAACAGATCCTCAAAATGCCAAAAATAATATCGTACTACGAACACATCTTTAAAATGCCAAAAATAATTTTCTTACTAAAACATATCTGCAGATTTGCCAAAAATGATTTTCTTACTAAAAACACATCCTCAAAATGCCAAAAATAATAATCTTACTAAAAACACATCTTTAAAATGCCAAAAATAATAATCTTACTAAAAACACATCCTTAAAATATCAAAAATAATTTTCTTATTAAAAACATCTTTGGATTTCCCAAAAATGATTCTTCCTAAAAACATATCCTCAAAATGCCAAAAATAATTTTCTTACTATAACATATCTGCAGATTTGCCAAAAATGATTTTCTTACAAAAAACACATCCTCAAAATGCCAAAAATAATAATCTTACTAAAAACACATCTTTAAAATGACAAAAATAATTTTACTAAAAAAACAACCTTAAAATGCCAAAAATAATTTTCTGACTAAAAACATATCTTCGGATTTCCCAAAAATGATTCTTCCTAAAAACATATCCTCAAAATGCCAAAAATAATAATTTTACTAAAAACACATCTTTAAAATGCCAAAAATCATTTTCTTACTAAAAACATATTCTCAAAATGCCAAAAATAATAATAATACTAAAAACACATCCTTAAAATGCCAAAAAATTTTTTCTTATTAAAAACATCTTCGGTTTTCCCAAAAATTATTCTTCCGAAAAACATATCCTCAAAATGCCAAAAATAATAATCTTACTAAGAACACATCTTTAAAAATGACAAAAATAATAATGTTACTAAAAACACATCCTTAAAATGCCAAAAATAATTTTCTGACGAAAAACACATCTTCGGATTTCCCAAAAATGATTCTTCCTAAAAACATATCCTCAAAATGCCAAAAATAATAATCTTACTAAAAACACATCTTTAAAATGCCAAAAATAATAATCTTACTAAAAACATATCCTCAAAATGCCAAAAATAATAATCTTACTAAAAACACATCCTTAAAATGCCAAAAATAATTTTCTTATTAAAAACATCTTTGGCTTTCCCAAAAATGATTCTTCCTAAAAACATATCCTCAAAATGCCAAAAATAATATCGTACTACGAACACATCTTTAAAATGCCAAAAATAATTTTCTTACTAAAACATATCTGCAGATTGCCAAAAATGATTTTCTTACAAAAAACATATCCTCAAAATGCCAAAAATAATAATCTTACTCAAAACACATCCTTAAAATGCCAAAAATAATTTTCTGACAGAAAACATATCTTCGGATTTCCCAAAAATGATTCTTCCTAAAAACATATCCTCAAAATGCCAAAAATAATAATCTTACTAAAAACACATCTTTAAAATGACAAAAATAATAATCTTACGAAAAACATACCCTCAAAATGCCAAAAATAATAATCTTACGAAAAAAATTATCCTCAAAATGCCAAAAATAATAATCTTACTAAAAACACATCCTTAAAATGCCAAAAATAATTTTCTTATTAAAAACATCTTCGGATTTCCCAAAAATGATTCCTAAAAACATATCCTCAAAATGTCAAAAATAATATCGTACTACGAACACATCTTTAAAATGCCAAACATAATTTTCTGATGAAAAATTTATCTTTGGATTTCCCAAAAATAATTCTTCCTAACAACATATCCTCAAAATACCAAAAATAATAATTTTACTAAAAACACATCTTTAAAATGACAAAAATAATTTTCTTACTAAAAACATATTCTCAAAATGCAAAAAATCATAATCTTACTAAAAAAATTATCCTCAAAATGCCAAAAAGAATAATCTTACTAAAAACACATCCTTAAAATATCATAAATAATTTTCTTATTAAAAACATCTTCGGATTTCCCAAAAATGATTCTTCCGAAAAACATATCCTCAAAATGCCAAAAATAATATCGTACTACGAACACATCTTTAAAATGCCAAAAATAATTTTCTTACTAAAACATATCTGCAGATTTGCCAAAAATGATTTTCTTACTAAAAACACATCCTCAAAATGCCAAAAATAATAATCTTACTTAAAACACATCTTTAAAATGACAAAAATAATAATTTCACTAAAAAAACAACCTCAAAATGCCAAAAATAATTTTCTGACTAAAAACATATCTTCGGATTTCCCAAAAATCATTCTTCCTAAAAACATATCCTCAAAATGCCAAAAATAATAATTTTACTAAAAACACATCTTTAAAATGCCAAAAATAATTTTCTTACTAAAAACATATCTTTCAAATGCCAAAAATAATTTTCTTATTAAAATACATCTTTAAACAACACTATCTGCTTGTTACTTATTGTTACTTATCGCCTCCTGGAAAGCAAATCCAATGGAAGGAAATCTCATTTCCTTTCACAAAGCCCGAAACAAGTTTGTGTCCACCCTCAGGAGAGCCACGACATAATATCTCTCCAATCTCAAGACCGAACTCTCAAACCTGTCTCCCTCTTCCAAATCCTGATGGCGTCTGGTCAAATCTGTTTCTGGTGTTTGTTCGCCCTCCATCCCCATCCCTTACCTCAAACGGCTACACAGCTGACTACGCACGTGAAAAAGTTGAATGCCTCAACACTGTGTTTGCCTCGAAATCTTGTGTTCCAAACCCATCCCACTATGTACCCACTGTACCCAGTCGTACCCAGCTGCTCCTGGACTCTGTGTCCTTTCCTCCTGACAAGGTGGAGAAGTTTATGTCAACACTGGACTCTGATTTTGCAACTGGACCTGACGGCATCAGCTCACGGGTCCTAAAATCCTGCTTTGCTGCTCTTTCACTCCCTCTCTCTGTTCTCTTCACCCTCTCTTTTGCTCGAGGTCATCTTCCATCTGCTTGGAAATCTGCCAACATCACAGCTTTGCACAAAAAAGATGCAAAAACAGATCCCAGCAACTACAGACCAATCAGCCTTCTCCCAATTATCAGCAAAGTCATGGAATCCATCATTGCTTCGGATATTAAATCTTTCCTCTTCTCCAATGGCTTGATCTCTGATCATCAATTTGGTTTCAGACCTGGTCACTCTATTCTGGACATGCTGCTTCTGCTTTTTCAACAATGGATGGAGGTCCTCAATGACAAACAGGAAATTAGAGCTGTCTCCCTTGACATATCACGTGCCTTCGATACGGTCTGGCACTCCACTCTGCTCACCAAACTCTTCTCCTTTGGTATCCATGGTAATCTCCACGCATGGCCGGCGGACTTCCTCTCTAGTCGTAGTCAACGTGTGGCCCTGAATGGGTTTCTCTCATCTCCTCTTCCTGTTCAGGCTGGAGTTCCCCAAGGCAGTGTTCTGGGCCCTGTGCTTTTTCTGGTCTTCATCAATGATCTCTCTGACTCTCTTGAAAATCCTCTCTATCTCTTTGCTGATGACTCCACTCTCTGCCGCTCCATTCCTCATCCCCCAGGTAGGCAGTCTGCTCACTCTTTGCAGACCTGGACAAAATCACAGACTGGTCAAACAAGTGGAACATGTCTTTCAATCCTGACAAATCTCACACTCTTAATATGTCTCTCCGAAAAGACCGACTGGACAACCCTCCCATCCACTTTCTGAACAATCCTCTCCAAGAAGTTCAGTCACTCAAGCTTTTGGGTCTCACCATCTGCCATGATTTTTCCTGGGAAAACCACATTTTGAAATCTTGCCTCCAAAGCCAGTCGCTGACTGGACATCCTCCATCGTGCAAAGTCCTTCCTTGACACACCCGAGCTCCTCACCACATGCAAGGCTTTAATCCGCAGCTCAATGGAATACTGCTCTCCCCTCTGGGCCTGTGCTCCTGCCTCACATCAAGCTCGGCTTCACGCTGTTGAAACCAAAGCTTTCAGTATCATTGGAATCTCCTGCGATGAAGCCAACTCCGAGGGCGTTTCACTTACTCACGGCAGGCAGGTTGGTGGTCTTTCTGTCTTCTACCGACTCCACTCCGGCCTTGCTCCCCCCAGCTCTCTCTGGGCTCTGTCCACCAAATATTCCTGCAGGTCGCACAAGATCTGCCAGCAACCCTCTTATGGTGAAACTGCCAAGATCAAAACTCTCTATTCACCTTCACTCCTTCATTCCTCTTTTCTCCCGCCTCTGGAACAAACTCCCTCACTCTCTTCAATCCCACTCCTCCCTCCAGGTCTTTAAGACAGCTGTTCACCACCATCTCTTATCTTCCCCCATCCAAACCCTCGATCGCTTCTACCCCCATTAATTCCCCCCAAATCCACTTTTTTCCTGAAATACCGACTTCTTTCCTTCCTTGACGTTCTAGCAGTGTCCATGTGTTTTATACCTCTCTCACCCCCACCCCCTTATCACGCCTCTTCCCCCCAAGCCCTCTCCCTCCCACAGATCTCCCGATGTCCCTGCTCTCAAATGTTGTTTGTGTGCTTCCGCTTCTCTCCCCATCTTGTCTACCTCCCCATTATTTTATATTTTGTGTGCCTGTTTGATTTTTTGTTTGATAAATGTTAGCCCTTTCAAGACGCTCGATCCTGTATACAAAAAAAACCCCACAAAAAACTCAATACCCCATAATGACAAAGAGAAAACAGGATTTTAGAAATTTTGCAAATTTATTAAAATGAAAAAACTGAAATATCACATTTACATAAGTATTCAGACACTTAACTCAGTACTTAGTTGAAGCACCTTTGGCAGCGATTACTGCCTCGAGTCTTCTTGGGTATGACGCGACAAGCTATGCACTCCTGGATTTGGGGATTTTCTGCCATTCTTCTCTGCAGATCCTCTCAACCTCTGTCAGGTTGGATGGGGACCGTCGGTGGAGAGCCATTTTCAGGTCTCTCCAGGGTTGTTCAATTGGGTTCAAGTCAGGGCTCTGGCTGGGTCACTCAAGGACCTTCACAGAGTTGTCCCTAAGCCACTCCTGCGTTGTCTTGGTTGTGTGCTTGGGGTCATTGTCCTGTTTGAAGGTGAAACTTCGGCCCAGTCTGAGGTCCTGAGCACTCTGTTTCAGGTTTTCATAAAGGATATCTCTGTTCTTTGCTCCGTTCATTGTTCCCTCAACCCTGACCAGTCCCCCAGGCCCTGCTCCTGGAAATCACCCCCAGAGCATGATGTTGCCACCACCATGCTTGGTTTCATCAGACCACAGAATCTTCTTTCTCAGTCTGAGAGTCCTTTCGGTGCTTTTTTGCAAACTCCAAGCGGGCTTTCATGTGTCTTTCACTGAGGAGAGGCTTTCGTCTGGCCACTCTGCTATAAAGCCCAGATCGGTGGACTGTTGCAGTGATGGTTGTCCTTCTGGAAGTTTCTCCCATCTCGACACAGGATCTCTGGAGCTCAGCCAGAGTGACCATCGGGTTCTTGGTCACCTCTCTTACCAAGGCCCTTCTCCCCCGATTGCTCAGTTTGGCCGGGCGGCCAGCTCTAGGAAGGGTCCTGGTTGTTCCAGACTTCTTCCATTTAAGAATTATGGAGGCCACTGTGCTCTTGGGAACCTTCAATGCAGCAGAATTTTTTTGTAGGCTTCCCCAGATCTGTGCCTCGACACAATCCTGTCTCTGAGCTCTGCAGGCAGTTCCTTCGACCTCATGGCTTGGTTTTTTCTCTGATATGCATTGTCAGCTGTGAGACCTTATATAGATAGACAGGTGTGTGCCTTTCCAAATCATGTCCAATCAATTGAATTTACCACAGCTGGACTCCAATCAAGGTGTAGAAACATCTCAAAGATGATCAAGATAAATGGGAGGCACCAGAGCTAAATTTCAAGTGTCATAGCAAAGGGTACGAATACTTTTGTGAATGTGATATTTCAGTTTTTTCTAAATTTGCAAAACTTTCTAAAATCCTGTTTTCTCTTTGTCTATATGGGGTATTGAGTGTGGATTGATAAGGGAAAAAAAGAATTGAAACAATTTCAGCATAAGGCTGCAACATAACAAAATGTGAAAAAAGTGAGGGGGTCTGAATACTTTCTGAATGCACTGCACATTGTGGAGGCTCATATAAGATCTAAAACACAAAACATATAACAAAGGGAGCAGGAAACAAGAGGGTGTCAGAGAGGGAAGCACAATAACAGTAGGGAATAGGGATGTCAGGAGATCTGTGGAAGAGAAAGAGCTGCGGTGGGAGTACTTTGGATAAACAAGATGGACACTACAGGGGCTTTCAAGAAAGAAAACAGGGAATTTGAAGGAGGTGGATTTTGGGTGTATGAACGGGGGTACATAAGATCAAGGTTTTGTATTGGGGAAGATAAGAGATGATGGTGAACAGAGAGCACAGACAGAGCTGGGGGATCTAGGCCAGAGAGGAGTCGGTAGAAGACAGAAAGACCACCAACCTGCCTGCGGTGAGTGAGTGAAAGGCCCTCGGAGTTAGCTTAATAGCGGGAGATTCCAATGATTCTGAATGCTTTGGTTTCAACAGCGTGAAGACGAGCTAGGTGTGAGGCAGGAGCACCAGCCCAGAGGGGAGAGCAGTATTCCATTGAGCTGCGGATGAAAGCCTTGTATATGGTGAGGAGCTCAGGTGTGCCAAGGAAGGACTTCACACGACGGAGGATGCCTAGTCGGCGACTGGCTTTGCAGGCCAGCTTGGCAATGTGTTTTTTTTTTTTTCAGGAAAGATCATGGCAGATAGTGAGACCCAAAGGCTTGAGTGACAGAACTTATTCGAGAGGATTGTTGAGAAAGTAGATGGGAGAGTTGTCCAGTCGGTCTTTTCTGTGAAACATAGTGAGAGTGTGAGATTTGTCAGGATTGAAAGACATGTTCCACTTGTTTGACCAGTCTGTGATTTTGTCCATGTCTGCAGAGAGTGAGGAGGCTGCAGACTGCCGATCTGAGAGATGGAGTATGGAGTGGCATAGAGTGGAGTCATCAGCGAAGAGATAGAGAGGATTTTCAAGAGAGTTTGAGAGATCAATGATGAAGATTAGAAAAAGCACGGGGCCCTGAACACTGTCTTGAGGACCTCAAGATTGGAGATGAGAGAATTCCATTTAGAGCCACAAGTTGAATATGACGGGAGAAGAATTCCTCAAGCCATACATTGAGATTTATATGGATACCATAAGAGAAGAATTTCGTGAGCAGGACTGGGTGCCAGGCGGTATTGAAGGCACGAGATATGTCAAGGGAGACAGCTCTAATTTCCTGTTTGGCATTGAGGACCTCCATCCATTGTTGAGAAAGCAGAAGCAGCATGTCCAGAGTAGAGTGACCTGGTCTGAATCCAATTTGATGATCGGAGATCAAGCCATTGGAGAAGAGGAAGGATTTGATATCCGAAGCAATGTTGGATTCCATGACTTTGCTGATTATTGGGAGCAGGCTGATTGGTCTATCGTTGCAAGGATCTGTTTTTTCACATTTTTTGTGTAAAGCGATAATGTTGGCTGATTTCCAAGCAGATGGTAAATAACCTTGAGCAAAAGAGAGGGTGAAGAGAACAGAGAGAGGGTGAGATAGAGCTGCAGAGCAGGATTTTAGGACCCGTGGGCTGATGCCGTCAGGTCCAGTTGCAGAATCAGAGTCGAGGTTTGACAGAAACTTCTCCACCTTGTCAGGAGAGAAGGACACAGAGTCCAGGAGCAGCTGCATACAACTGGGTAAGGTCTGTATAGATGGAGACAGGTTTGGGACACAAGATTTTGAGGAAAACACATCGTTGAGGCATTCGGCTTTTTCATGTTCTGTGTCAGCTGTGTAGCCGTTTCAGGTAAGGGATGGAGGGGAAACAAATGCCAGAAACAGATTTGACGAGACGCCACCAGGATTTGGAGGAAGGAGAAAAGTTTGAGAGTTCAGTCTTGAGAGTAGAGAGATATTGTTTTCTGGCTTCTAAAATTTTGACCTTAAAAATAAGGGTAGACACTCCTGAGGGTGGACACACACTTGTTCCGAGCTTGGTGGAAGGATCTGAGATTGCCTTCAGTTGGATTTGCCTTCCAAGAGACAAAGGCAAGTTGTTTCAGGGCAACTGCCTCACCACAAGACTCAGTGTACCATTGTTCGGAGGAAGGGTATGACAACTGAAGACGAGATGGGATAATGAGATGGTGTATGAGAGATTTTTTATTTTGAAGAATTCCCAGGATGAGTTGATGTCAGAGGCAGTAGAAGTGAGAGACCAGTCCAGATGATTGATGGCTGCTTGCAGCCCGTGCCAGTCAGCCTGAGTGAAATGCCAGACTCGTCGATGCTGAGGAGGCTCTCTGAGAATGGCCAGAGAGATGTCCACTTTATCAAGGAAATGATCAGAAGAACCAATTGGAGCAGAAGAGGCACAGCAGACATTTCCAGGGAAGTTTGTCATAACCAAGTCCAGAAGAGAAGATACGCCATTGATCCGGATCCGAATCCGGATCGGGAAATTGACAGATTGTGTCAGTCCCAATGAGTTGCAGAAGTCCTATGCTCAGGTGCCATGGCTGGTGAGAGAGGTACCCACAACCAGCCAGCTGGCATGATGACAATTGAAATTGACACAAATGAGGAAGAGAGAGTTGGGATGAGTGGATAGAAGTTCGTCCATGTTGTCAGGCAGGGAGATGTAAATGGAGTCATCACTGTTTGGAGGACGGTGCAGAACACATATGAACAAAAGTTGGGAGCGGAGGGGAAGCCGTAGCAAGAGGTACTCCTGGGGGTGGGGTGGAGAGAGGGCAGTGCAAGGATAGTGAGCAAGAGAGTTTTTGACAGAGTTCGCAAACCCATTACCAGGGTGAGGCTCAGGTCTATCATACCGGAGGAGGGAGTAACCAGGAAGAGATATTAAGGAATGAGAGACATCTTGAAGGAGGAAAGTTTTTGTTGAGCAGATCAAGTCCGGTTTGTCCTTTGCAACCTGTATGGAGAGATCAGTCAGGTTTAAGCGAAGGCCTCGGATGTTTGAAGTCCACTGCGGTATTGAGGAAGTGGGAGTGGGGGCGGGGGGGGGGGCGTCGGGTAGAAGCGACGGTGGGGGATATATAGCACAAATTGTGGACTGATTATGACAAAACGAGGTGGATGAGTTGGGTCGGCGACAAGAACAAGATTTTGGTTCCTGTTTTCTTATTATGATACTGTGGCGGACACAAAAGCCCACTGGCGTGGTGACATCATTCCGCGCACCAAGTGGGCGGTGGCCACGCCCGAGGGGTAGGCGTGGCCTCATGATATACACCGGGCGCGCAGCCCGGAGCGCGCCAGAGTTACAGTGAGCTCCTGAAATAAAGACGCTTATAAGTTACCGCTTGTCCGCTTCCTCCTTGCTCGCAAGCAGCGTGCGTAACGCCGCGCTTTACTGGTGATCCCCTCGACGTTGGATCTGCCGGAGCGATCCTTCCACACGCGACGCCATTGCCATGGCCAACTTCATCAAACTTCCCGAATTTTGGGAGGCTCAGGCCGAAGTCTGGTTCGTCCAGGCCGAAGCCCAATTTCAGCTTCGGCGCCTCTCCGGCGATGACATGCGCTATTGCCACGTCGTCGCCTCCCTCAGGCCCGGCACGGCCGCTCGAGTTGTGTCCGTCCTTCGCCACCCACCGGACGGCCACAAGTACGAGGCACTCAAGCGGCTACTCCTAGCCACGTTCGGCCTCATGGACGACGCACGGGCCGACCGCCTCCTGGATCTCCCCGAGCATTGGCAGCCGAGGCGGACAAGTACTTCGCCGCTTCGGACACGCGGGCGAGAGTCGGCGTGGCCGTCACGGCCCTCGTGGCTGATGCTGCTGATGCTGCTGCTGATGCTGCTGATCCACAGCATCAGCTTATACAGCATACGCAGCATGCTGATACGCACCTCGTGACCGCCGCCACGCCCCGCCCACCGCCGCGGCGAAAACCGCCACCGCGGGGAAACCTGCCAACTCCACCGGCCTGGCGGAGCCAGCCGCGCTCCTCCAGCTCCACCACCTGGTGCTGGTTCCACGCCAAGTTCGGCCACGAAGCTCGGCAGTGTCATCCGCCATGCTCCTTCAACAGGTCGGGAAACGCCCGGGCCGGCGCTCAATAGTGGCGATGAGCGCCGGCCGTTCGAGCAGCCTGCTGTTCATAACGGACACCTTCTCCGGGCGCCGTTACCTGTGCGACACGGGAGCGCAGGTGAGTGTCGTTCCGCCGGCACGTCAGACAAGCACGCCGCGGGTGGGGGCCCCGCGCTGCTTGCCGCGAACGGGACGCCCATCCGTACGTACGGAAAACGCTGCCTCTCTCTGCGGTTCGGAGGGGTAGGTTTTCCGATGGACGTTCGTCACCGCCGACGTGCCCATGGCACTGCTTGGCGCAGACTTCCTGTGCGCTAATGGGCTCCTGGTCGACGTCAAGCGCAGACGTCTTGTCCAGGCCGAGACGTTCAGCTCGCTCGCTTGTGCGTTGCCCAGCTCAACGAGCGGCTTGCCAAGCGGCTTGCCGAATGGTTCGGTTCCGGCCACGTTGGTCTGTACGCTTCCGGCAGCGGACGCATTCACCCGCCTCCTCGCCGGCTTCCCGGCCCTCACGCGGCCCACCTTCTCGGCGGGGGCCGTCAAGCACGGGGTGGCCCATCACATCCCCACCGTCGGGCCACCGGTCTACGCCCGGGCACGCCGCCTCGAGCCGACGAAGCTGGCGGTGGCAAAAGCGGGGTTCGCTACCCTGGAGCGACTCGGCATCGTTCGGCACTCAGAGAGCGCTTGGGCGTCGCCGCTGCACATCGTGCCGAAGCCCGGCGGGGGATGGCGACCGTGCGGGGACTATCGCTGTCTCAATGACGCCACGACTCCCGACCGCTACCCCGTCCCCCACATTCAGGACTTGTCCGCCCGTTTGGCGGGCATGTCCTTCTTCTCGAAGGTGGACCTCATACGCGGCTACCATCAGGTCCCCGTCAGGCCGGAGGACGTCCCGAAGACGGCGGTCATCACGCCATTCGGACTCTTCGAGTTCCTGCGCATGCCCTTCGGTCTGAAGAATGCGGCTCAGGCGTTCCAGCGACTGATGGACAGCGTCCTGCGTGACTTGGATTTTGTCTACGTCTACCTGGACGATATCCTCGTCGCCAGCGCGTCCCGCGAAGAGCACCTACGCCACCTCCGCACGCTCTTCGAACGCCCGGGCCAGCATGGCCTGATTGTGAACCCCGCAAAGTGCCGGTTCGGCGCCACCATAATCGATTTTCTGGGGCACCGTGTCACCAGGCACGGAGCCGTCCCCCTGTCGGCCAAGGTGGAGGCGGTGAAGGGGTTTCCGCGCCCCCGCACGATCAGAGGGCTGCAGGAGTTCCTGGGCATGGTGAACTTTTACCATCGGTTCCTGCCCCGTATCGCCCAGCTCCTGCGCCCCCTGCACGAAGCTCTCCGAGGTAAGCCGGGCAAAGGCGACGTTACCTGGACCGAGCAGATGGACACGGCGTTCACGGGCGCGAAGCTCGCCTTGGCTAACGCCACCATGCTCGCGCACCCGGCGCCCGATGCACCGATCGCCCTCACCACCGATGCCTCGGACTACGCGGTGGGCGCGGTGCACGAGTAATGGGTGCGTGGAGCTTGGCAACCGCTGGCGTTCTTTAGCCGGCAGCTTCACCCGCCCGAATGCCGTTACAGTACCTTCGACCGCGAGTTGCTCGGGCTTCACTTGGCGGTCAGGCACTTCCGCCATCTGCTCGAGGGCCGTGCGTTCACTGCCTTCGTCGACCACAAGCCGCTGATCTTCGCGATGGGCAAGGTCACCGAGCCGTGGTCGGCCCGGCAGCAGCGTCACCTCTCGGCCGTGTCCGAGTACACGACGGACATCCGGCACGTCGCGGGGAAGGACAACCCGGTGGCGGATTGCCTTTCCCGGGCCGTCGCCCACGCAGTCCACCTCGGCATCGACTATGCCCGGATGGCAGCGGACCAGGCCGCTGACCCCGACGTCCAGGCCTTGCGGACCGCCGTCACGGGCCTCCGCGTCACCGAGGTGGCGTTCGACGGCGCGGGCGCGGCCCTCTTGTGCGATGTCTCCCTCGGGCATCCTCGCCCCATCGTGCCCGCGGGCTGGCAGCGCCAGGTGTTTGACGCCATCCACGGCCTGTCCCACCCGGGCGCGAGGGCCTCCCAAAGGTTGATCGCCGACAAGTTCGTCTGGCATGGCCTCCGGAAGGCCGTCCGCGGCTGGGCCAGGACGTGCCTCGCGTGCCAGCGCGCCAAGGTGCACCGGCACACCCAGGCCCCGTTGACCCCGTTCACGGTGCCGGAACGCCGGTTTGACCACGTCCACGTGGACCTGGTGGGACCTCTGCCCCCCTCGCGGGGTTTCACCTACGGCCTCACCATGGTGGACCGCACCACCCGGTGGCCGGAGGCCGTGCCCTTGGCGTCGACAACGGCGGCCGATGTCGCGCAGGCTTTCATCGCCACCTGGGTCGCCCGGTTCGGCGCCCCCTCAGACATCTCATCCGACCGCGGCCCCCAGTTCACCTCGGAGCTCTGGGGGGCGGTCGCGCAGGGGCTCGGGGTCCGGCTGCACCGAACCACGGCCTACCATCCCCAGGCTAACGGCCTGTGTGAGCGATTTCACCGCTCATTGAAGGCCGCGCTCCGGGCCACCCTCCGCGACGGCGGCTGGGTCGACAGGCTCCCCTGGGTCCTGCTGGGCCTCCGGACGGTGCCCAAGGAGGACCTGCGCACATCCGCGCGGAGTTGGTCTTCGGGCAACCGCTGCGGGTGCCGGGCGAGTTCCTCCCCGACTCCACGGCACCATGATCCGCGGCACAGCAGCGCTCCGCTCTGCAAGAGACTGCCCAGAGGTTCGCCCCGGTGCCAACGGCATGCCACGGGCACCCACCGACGCACGTCGCCCCGGAGCTTCGCACGGCGGAGTACGTCTTCGTCCGCCACGATGCCCACCGGACACCACTGCGGCCCCCGTACGACGGGCCTTTCCGCGTGCTGGAGACCGGGGCGAAGCACTTCACCTGGACATCGGCGGTACTCCTGACCGCGTTTCGGTAGACCACCTCAAG
This sequence comes from Myxine glutinosa, assembly GCF_964187855.1. Classification (NCBI taxonomy): domain Eukaryota; kingdom Metazoa; phylum Chordata; class Myxini; order Myxiniformes; family Myxinidae; genus Myxine; species Myxine glutinosa. The sequence continues at coordinate 4,085,566 of NC_136264.1, read as the reverse complement.
CCGGCCCACCTTGACGTGGACCATCCACCGCCAGTGGCCCGACCCCCACGTCGGGGCCGCCCCCCTGCGGGCAGACCCCCGGCACCGCCCAGCCCCGCCGCCACGCCGCCCCCCGGTCCTGCACCCATCCCAGGGGCAGCCAGGGGCATCCCACCTGGCATCCCTGCACCCCGGACGCCGCCGATCGCCAGGGGGCGCTTCGGCCGGGTCATTCGTCTGCCCCGCAAACTGGCCCTCCAGGTGCGCGGGAATTCTGGGGGGGCGCGTGTGGCGGACACAAAAGCCCACTAGCGTGGTGACATCATTCCGCGCACCAAGTGGGCGGTGGCCACGCCCGAGGGGTAGGCGTGGCCTCATGATATACACCGGGCGCGCAGCCCGGAGCGCGCCAGTGTTACAGTGAGCTCCTGAAATAAAGACGCTTATAAGTTACCGCTTGTCCGCTTCCTCCTTGCTCGCAAGCAGCGCGCGTAACGCCGCACTTTAATACAACACTTAAAGTGTTCGGCCTGCATGAGGTAAGCTCTCTACCGCGTACCGAGTACCGTCCCAGTTTATTAGTGCACTTATTCATGTAAATGCACACTGAGGTGACCTAATGACTCTATCATGCTTTTTTTTTTGTTTTTTTTTTGTTTACAAGATCAAGGCTCGTGAAAGAGCTAACATTAATCACACAAAAAGTCAAACCGACACATAAAACACAAAAATATGGGGAGCGGTAGACAAGATGGGGAGAGAGGGGAAAGGACACAAACACAACATTTGAGAGCAGGGACATCGGGAGAAATGTGGGAGGGAAAGGGCTTGGGGGGAGGTGGGAGAGGTATATTTTATTTACATACATGTGCTTGCGACACTGTAATGCGACAAACACACTGATTCGTTGGTTTGTTCATAATACACACAGGGTAACTACTTATAGCCATTGTTTTTGGTATTTTGCCATTCGGGTTTGAAATCAATTAGATGCAGGTTGCACCGGATGGACAAATCGTACGGCTGAACGGCGAACAATACTATTACTTGTGAAATCCATTTAACCCTTCCTGACCCCTGCTCGTAAACCTGCAGGCTGTTGTGCTTTTGGTTGCCGACAGGGAAATATGAAATCTAATCAAGAAAGAGATCGCTGTCAAAAGCGCAGACCCTTGCGATGCAGCAATGGCTGTGACAAAGTGACAAATAATCTTACACTGTGTATTTCGAACAGTTTAACTCGTTTGGTCGTCGTAGCTCACTGTGAAGATGTCTGCAGCGATGTCAACACTTTGGTCTAACACATATATGCCAATACTCTGATGGGGTCCAATATGTCCACGGAACGAGAGACTCACGATTGTCCAACAGATGCCAAGTTTTTAATTTCTCAATATATAATTTTGTGACCTTGCTCATAAGTCTTGCGTGTGTCCAGTCTCAGGAAAACATCATTAAATTTTATTTAATGTCCATGTGATAAATCATGGAAATTTTACATCCGGTGGCAATTCAAAATCAAACCTTGGGAAATGATGATGGTGGAAAAAGAGCGGTTGCATTGCATCAAAACCCTTTTTGCATGAATATTCAAAATATGAATTACATTTCGCACAAATGATTGTCTGAAATGACGACAAAAAGTAATACAAGTAAGTGGACCACAAAGGTGAATGTGTGAAGGATTAAACCTAAAACAATTATAAAGTTGTTGTAAAACAATTGTTATGGACAGAGAGTCAACATCTTTCTGGCTATTCTCAGAGAGCTTCCTCAGCGTGGCGAGTCTTGCATTTCACTGAAGCAGATTGGCAAGGACAGAAAGCGGCCATTTCTCTTCAGGACTGGTCTCCAATATCTACTGCACCGCTGATATCAACCGCTGGGGGGGTTGGGGGGGGGAGGTTGCACCTTCCTTCATTATTTTGTACAACCCCACATTCATGAGACATGTGTGACATATGACGTCCTCTTTATAAAACCGAATTCAGTGTTGTATTTTAAATATATATATATATATATATATATATATATATATATATATATATATATATATATATATATATATATATATACTGTTACAGACGCGGTTTTGGATGTTAGTTTACCGAGCGGTTTGGTATGACCGCGTCTGCACAGTTTACCCGATTATACTCGAACGTTGGCCGAGTCACGCTACGCTAAATCAATTGAGGAAAGGACACAGCGGCTGGGTTAAAATGACACGACACCAGGGGTACAGTTCTCAAGACCTCCGGAGGAGGTTATAATATTTCGGAACGTTAGATTACAAGGACGAGAGAGACAGCATAGAAAGGTAGGCACTTAAATACGGTCTTATAGTAGCCCCGACAGACGACAGATAAACGGGACAAGACTGACTCACACCGGGATTGATGGCAAGGAAGGGCAGGTAGTCGGTGGACAACACAAGGTGCACTCTTGGCTCAGGGACAGGATCCACATGGTCCGAAAGATGCAGGGAGGTCTCTCAGCGCTCGCAGGTCGCGACTGGTTCTTCTTCAAGCTCGGGGCGCATCTGACGTCATGTCCGGTCAGTCGTCGCGTATATCCGGCGGGGAGCGACACGCCCTCGGCTCGTTAGCTCCGCCCCAGATGGAATCGGCCCGTTGCTTCTTATTGGGTGCAGGGGGTTACCGGGCTCCGCCCTTGACGAGGGGCCGACAGGCAGCCCCTTCGTGGTAACCCCGTCGGCGCACATGGGCTATGGCGGCTAACCGAGCCGGAGTGAGGACGCACACTCCCCGCGCGCTGTTGTTGTAGTTGTTGTTGTTGTTGTTTCATGGGGAAGATGGGAGGAGGTATGGGGAGGTCCTAAACTCACTACTAGTGCCATACAATCACATTCTGGTGCAGCGAAGAGTCAGAATTAATGGAAACGAGTCCTTAACTGACATAGACTAAGAATAACTAGCAAGATGTCCGAAAGTTGTCTACGTGAGATGCGGTGGACCTGGGCACGACATTTAATGGGGGAAGAAGGGGAAGGTCGGTTCTACAGAGTGTTGTTTACAGACAATGGGACTAGGGAATGGGGGATTGGGGATAGTTGAGGAGTATTGGGGAAATAGGGGAATATTTACAAGCGGATATGGAGGCCAAATCCCATATCCGCAACATTGCACCCTTCTCTACCCTCGGGGCGTCCCGACCCGATAAATTTTTACCTACTTTAGTGTGGCACTCAGATGTAGTTCCCTCTACTATTAACTCTACCCTGAGTGCGACAGTTTTACAGATATTCACAAATGAGTAAATATGTCCCCCTGCGACGTTGCACCCTTCTCCTCACAGAAACACACCCACAGGATAACCGAATCGCGGAAAGAATTCTCAAACTAAACATACAGCCGGTAGGGAGCATTATTTACACCAGACTACGCTGATATTTACACTACGATCCAGGACCTGTTTTTGGAGGAACGCATGCAGATGTTATGCATAGAGAGAGCACGCATGCCAGCATCGATACACCAACCCACGAGTGCTCTGTGGCCTTACGGCCTTTAATAATGTGCAGAGCATCCCTTCCAAGCACCAAAAGCACCATCCCATCACCCAGTCAGCACCATCCGGTGCACCAATAAAATGTTTAATAATCATGGTGTGGTGTCGCAGCCGGCCGATGTTCTGCCGCTGGTCTTGCCTTCATGTGGTGCACTTGGCCTTCTTGCTTCCTTAGAAAATAAAGAAAGGCGCCAACCACGTCCATTTCCTTATTGTGGCCATCAGGGTGCCAACTATTAGTGGTTCACCTGTATGGCATAGGTGCCACGTTGACCCAGAGGTCCATCCACGGGTGGTGCTTGGCCGCAAAAGAACTGCGGTCCATGGTGGGCGGCCACAAACATTGCGGTCCATATGGTGTATCGATCCAGGCAGCAAGCAGCGAAAGTGCAGGCCCACAACTGCGGAGCCAGCACCTCTCTCTCCTCTCTCTCTGCCCCAAAGCCAGATCCTCGGAGGTGGGAGACAAAAGAAGCAGACAAGTGAGTAAGGTGGTAAGGGCGCAAAAGTGCACGCAATGTAAGGTAATGCACACTGGGGGCACATGGGAACCAGGTGAGACAGGTACGTTCCTACCGTACGCCCCCCCCCCCCCCACCAGGTAACCTACATTGCCCCTCCCTTACCCCTTACTGTATCCACAAAACACAACACTACCCATAAACATCTACTTTACAAATCAACAAACGTCCCTACTGTCTTCCCCGTTCCTCCCATATACCAAATTCGTCTTCTCTCCCTCCTAACCAATCAAATTTGCCATTTTCAACTCTCATCAAAATTTGCCATCTCCAACTGAACATCAAAATTTGCCATTACCAATTCATCATCAGTCCCTCCTAGGGAGGGAGAGATGGAATCACCCCAATGTCTCATCCACGTCGTGATGCGTCTCACAAATCCAACAGCAATCCTTACTTCCTGCAACACAAAACAAAGAAAACACAGGTGTGGAGTCATCATCATCACCACAGGCAAGTGGCTGCGTATGGTGCGACAGGTTCATCAATCCTAACTATTTCCTAAATGACTTTTACAACTTTACATTACCCGGGGTCTTTCCCTGCCAATCCATTGGCCAACTTACACTATGGGTTCTAAAAACCAATTCCCATTGACCAAACTGTGGTGCTTTTCAATTTGGGGTCTCACTCCCCCGATTCATCTCCGGGTGCCCTCGCACAATTTCTGGGCTGTGGCGTGTACCTCTCCCAGCCAGTCTACCCACCTGCACACCTCCACCACTGCAGTTGCCTCCGAGCTTACCTGCTCCTTACCCTAACCTAACTACCTGGGGAAGGCCCTCTGGCGCTCTCCCCACTCGGTGCCCTCTCTGGCACTGGGCTACCCGGGTCCGTCCTCCGGATCCTCGGGCCCCACTGACACTAACGGCTCCCAGAGCCCACCTGCGGCCTCACCTGGCCGACATCCTCACAGTGGTGGAGTGCCCAACCAACTACACACACTAACAGGCTACACGCCCAGCCATTTCCACAACACTAATGCACCCATCCACAATACCATTCTGCAACCGCACCACAAATGCCAATATCCAACCACAATTTACCTATACCCTCTACCTAACACTTACACTACCCGCCCCGGGTACTCGTGAAAGGGGTCCACTCTTCCCCCATCCACACCTTCGCACCATGCACACCACTCCGTACCACTTACTCCAACTCTCTCCACACCACTCATTCTCTGCTCCATATATTCCACACACCTGTACTTGCACACCTGTGCTCTCACACCTGGTGCCACCTGCACCCTTCTCTCCCCAAGCGCATTCGCGCTGATCCACACACTCACTACTCATCCACTGCTCCACACACCTGCACTTGCACACCTGTGCTCTCACACCTGTTCAATTCTCACACACACGGCATCATCTCAGCTAACTACTCCCTTCTGAAACTTGCGCTTCCCAGTCGTCCCTTTAAACTATTGCGCTCCCACGTCATTATAATCCACACTAATCTACCTGCGTCCCCACTACAGGTATCAGTCACTAACTAACCTTAACGTTACCTACTGTCATCTTCTAGGGCCCTATCCATATAACCTAACCCACCCGGGCTAGTTTTCACTGCCATACACCCCATAAACTATAGCTCCTTTGCCCCACTCCTGTGAGGGATGACAGAGTTGCCATCCCACCACATCGGGCATCTCCCACTACCAATTTTGCACGTCAAAATTTCAACAAATCAAAAATTTGCCAATCACTATCCATCATCTGCCAATCATTACTGCCAATCCTTTGCCAATCATCAAATTTTGTTTTTCTCTAATTTCGGGGCCAAAACACTATCCTCATCACACAGTCTACTTACTAATGCCTCTCGGTGCGCCAATTCACTTCTAAAGCTCGGCTTTGTAAAGCCAAGCCATGAATGCGGGTTGTTTTGTGCCGGCGGCTGGACGCGTCCGGCACTCGGTGCAGGGACGGGGGCTTACCCGGGCCGAGATCCCACGCACCTTCTCGGCACGGAGCCATCCCATGGCTCGATCTCGACCTGCCGGAATGCCTCAACAAAAAGTGGTCGCCATGACGACCCTTCCTATCCAGCCGCCCGCTCCGCCTAGTGGAGCACGGACGCGGCCGTTCAAAGCGAGGCCCAGCACGCACCGAGGGCCCGATTCGGCTAAAAGTCGCTCTAACCTCTAACCCGGTTACCTTCGATGCCTCACCTGCATGCTTACACCCCGCAGCCCGTTCCTTGCTCACACATCCAGCCGTTTCCATGCTCCTCGTACCTTTCCTTACACACCCAGGTACCCTCATTCCACTCACAGCCTTGGTCACACACCTGACCACCGAACACTTTGGCACACATTCGTTGGTCGCACACCTCACCAACACACCTCTTCGCGCCCCCTCCTCGGTCACCTCCTCTGTGACAATCACAGGTGTGCTCTCACTCGCACACCCAACCACGTGCCTCACTACCAATTCCAGCGTGCATTCCCACTCACGCTCTACCATTCCAGGTGTGCTTCCTTTCTCACCTGTCACCACCAACTCACGCTCCGTGTCACTCGTACTACTCTCACCTCCACTCTTGACAGCGCACTCACTCTTACTCTCGACAGCGCACTCTTTCCTCATGCACCTGTCCGTCACACACCTTTCTCGCGCACACTCTCCCGTCACACCCTCTGTAACACTCACCACAGGCGTGCATTCTTCCTTGCCTTTGACAGCGCACTCTTTCCCCATGCACCTGTCCGTCACACACCTTTCTCGCGCACACTCCTGCGCACACTCTCCCGTCACACCCTCTGTAACACTTACCACACCGCGCTTCCATGTGCTCCCTCGCACACGCGCTACGACCGACTCACTCTCGCCAGCACCCTCACTCCTTGGCACGCACTTTTTCCTCACACACCCCAGAGTCGGACTTTCTCGCACACCTCTTTCGCACACCAGACCTGTCGCACACTTCACCAACGGCCTCTCACGAACACCCGGGTCTATCTCGACCCCCAAGCTCATTAAATCACCTGGCGCATCATACGCACGACCATATTGGTCACCACTTACACCGGGTCCTCTTCCTCTTCGCTTCTCCTCCATCACCTGCGAATCCCTCATCCGGTTAATGAGCACATCATCACGATCCAAACACAGACTTTGGACCAATTCTTTTATTTCCTCTTTTATCTCTTTCTTATCCCCTCTCCGTCGCTTCTTAATTTCGCTCACCCCTTCTTCCACTTCTTCTAATTTCTGCTTCACCTCTTTTATTCCCCGGTACGTCTCCTCAAGCTCGTCCTCCAAGGCTACCTTGACCGTTTCCATGTGCGTCCTCACCTGCCGGTCCTTCGTCTCCATTACCTCTATCACCTCGTCCAACCTCGTTGTCAATCCCTCACGTACCATCTGACATTCCCTCTTCGTCGCTACCAAGTCATCTTTTAGTTCTTTCTGTGTCGCCTTTAACCCTCCTAATACCGCAGTGTTCCTTTGAACCTGCTCCGTTAGTCCTTTTTGTCCCTCCGTCAGCTGTTCCACCTCCTGCGTCAGGTCCTCTATGCCCCCTTGTAACTTTACAGTCCCCTTTCTCACCTCCTTCTCCATGTGCTCCTTACAGTGCCTCACCTCCTCGCGCACTCCTCCGACCTCCCCACTCACCCCTCTTCTGATCTCCTCTCCCATCACTTGCATCTCCTGCCCAGATGCCACCCTCATCTGCTCCATTTCCTCCCTGTGAGCATCCAGTTTGGTTTCTACCCCCATTCTGACCCCCTCTATCTGCTGCCCCATTTGTTTAACTTCCCTTTCCGCTTGGTCCCTCATGTCCCTCAATTTGCCTTCCATCCTGTTTTCTAACCCCTCTAACCCCTTTTGCATCCCTTCCATTTGATTCTCTTGAGCGGCCATTCTGTTTTCTACCCCCATTAACCCATTTCTCACCTCTTTTATCCCGTTGTCTAACCCCTCAAAATTATTGTCTAACTTCCCAAATTTCTTGTCTAACTCCTCAAAATTATTGTCTAACTTCCCAAATTTCTTGTCTAACTCCTCAAAATTATTGTCTAACTTCCCAAATTTCTTGTCTAACCCCTCACCAGTACCCCTCGCTTCGTCCCTCATTGCTCCCATTTGGCCCTCTAATCGCTCACTATCAGCCCTCGCTTCGTCCCTTATTCGCTCACTATCAGCCCTCGCTTCGTCCCTCATTGCTCCAATTTGGTCTCCCAGCCCCCTGTTCTCTTCCATGAGGGCCCGCATTTGCAGCATGAATAGGCCCCAATCCATCGGCGGCGCTACCACGGTCGCGGGCGCGGTCGCCGTGGCCATGTGCGAGGCGCCATTTCGCGCGCCCGCCACCTCGTGCGTGACGACGCTATTTTGCGAATCTGCTACCCTCACTGCTTCGCTCTCCTCTTGTCCCTCATTTTGGTCCTGGATCGACCCTGCCTCACTCTCCCCCACCGGAACCCAGCCGTCTTGGTCTGCCATAGCGCGACTTTCAAAATTCGGGTTTTTTTTTTTTTTTGTAAAACACAATCAAATTTTGCCGTTATAATTTCGAGCGCGGGAAACGCGCTCCGGATCGAATTCCACTTCCCGACACCAAAATGTTACCCTAATGGTACAATTGGTGTTCCAAAATTTGGGCCTAACAAATTTAGTCCCAGGTCCGAATCCCACTCCTGACACCAAATGTTACAGACGCGGTTTTGGATGTTAGTTTACCGAGCGGTTTGGTATGACCGCGTCTGCACAGTTTACCTGATTATACTCGAACGTTGGCCGAGTCGCGCTACGCTAAATCAATTGAGGAAAGGACACAGCGGCTGGGTTAAAATGACACGACACCAGGGGTACAGTTCTCAAGACCTCCGGAGGAGGTTATAATATTTCGGAACGTTAGATTACAAGGACGAGAGAGACAGCATAGAAAGGTAGGCACTTAAATACGGTCTTATAGTAGCCCCGACAGACGACAGATAAACGGGACAAGACTGACTCACACCGGGATTGATGGCAAGGAAGGGCAGGTAGTCGGTGGGCAGCACAAGGTGCACTCTTGGCTTAGGGACAGGATCCACACGGTCCGAAAGATGCAGGGAGGTCTCTCAGCGCTCGGAGGTCGCGACTGGTTCTTCTTCAAGCTCGGGGCGCATCTGACGTCATGTCCGGTCAGTCGTCGCGTATATCCGGCGGGGAGCGACACGCCCTCGGCTCGTTAGCTCCGCCCCAGATGGAATCGGCCCGTTGCTTCTTATTGGGTGCGGGGGGTTACCGGGCTCCGCCCTTGACGAGGGGCCGACAGGCAGCCCCTTCGTGGTAACCCCGTCGGCGCACATGGGCTATGGCGGCTAACCGAGCCGGAGTGAGGACGCACACTCCCCGCGCGCTGTTGTTGTAGTTGTTGTTGTTGTTGTTTCATGGGGAAGTTGGGAGGAGGTATGGGGAGGTCCTAAACTCACTACTAGTGCCATACAATCACATTCTGGTGCAACGAAGAGTCAGAATTAATGGAAACGAGTCCTTAACTGACATAGACTAAGAATAACTAGCAAGATGTCCGAAAGTTGTCTACGTGAGATGCGGTGGACCTGGGCACGACATTTAATGGGGGAAGAAGGGGAAGGTCGGTTCTACAGAGTGTTGTTTACAGACAATGGGACTAGGGAATGGGGGATTGGGGATAGTTGGGGAGTATTGGGGAAATAGGGGAATATTTACAAGCGGATATGGAGGCCAAATCCCATATCCGCAACAATACATATATATATATATATACATATATATATATATATATACATATATATATATATATATATATATATATATATATATATATATATATATATATATATTGTTGTGGTTGGTGAATAAAGGATAACCCCCCTCGTAGGTAGACGCACCACAACATGTAGCCTCACTGAAGTTCATTTATTTCTTAGTAAATGAAAGCGTGGTCTCCTTTCCTGTGTTAGTTTTGCGTTGAGCAGGCCAGTGAGTAGGCCTCAATTGGGCTAGAATGCCATGTGCTCGGCCTGGAACAAGTCTGGCAAGGCCGAAGGGAGGAGCTGCAGGGGGAGTGGCCAGTAAGCAGCAAGCCGCCAATCAGAGCTCGAGGGGTGTGGCTCACCACGGCAATGGGAGGAGGGGCATGGAACATTCGGGTAAGGCTGGAGCGGGGCCATAAAACCCTGCCCCGGGCCCCCCGCCTCAGTCAGAGCCAGCAAGAGCTAGAGAGAGAGAGAGAGAGAGAGTCACCCAGCCCCTGAACGAGTCAGAGTGCTTGAATTGAATTGCTTGTTATAGCCTCGCGGTACACGAATTCCCCGTGCCCTGTGCCCTGCGCTCTGCAGCTGTATTAATCGCGCTTGTGGAAATGATCCATCCTGGAGCCACCTAGGCCAATGACCCTCCTACCTGGGCTCCCTGCATACATGCCGTGAACACCAGAGGGCCACGCCGGGCGAGCTGTCCGGGAGCGACCGACGGCTATGCGCGTTTGGCGCGCGAACTTCCTTCCTTCTTTTTCCCTGCGTGAGTGAGTGGGCCCTTTGTCTGGGGATAAGTTAAGGTTGTTAAGCATCTGCTCTGTGTCCCTTCCCTTTATTTGGATCATTGTACATTATAAATAAACCCGTGTTCTTCCTCTTATTTGATCGTTGCCGTCCTTTCACTATTGGATGAGCATCGCTTGAATAAAACCGCTCGAATCGGGTTCAATAAAAGTAACGGCACAAGTCGCATGATACGCAAACCGCTCGGCGTACTCGATTAGCGTGGCTTGTGCGAGGTCCGGTCCCCGTTTTTTTGGCAGTGTGGGTACCAAAGGTACGTGCGGCATTGACCCGATACCCTTTTCCACGCTCGCTGCGGGAGTGGCGACTCGGCCTCGTGGACACAAAGACCCGAGGGGGAAAAGGGGCTTAACCCCCCCCCCTCTGTATGTCAACGGGCTTCGGGAGATCCGCAACAAATTGGTGTCTGGGAGTGGGATAATTGGACCTAGAGTGCGCTTCATGCACTCGAAATTACGAGCGCACGAAATTTAGTTTTAAAAGCAAAATTAAATTTGTACGATGGCTGGCCAAGGTGGTCAAATGCTGCTGGGGGTAGTAGAGGGAGAATTAATGACCCAGGACCAACAGGGACAGTTGGTAGTGGAGGCAGTTGATGAGGGTGTGGCAGCAGGGGAAGAAAATGGCGGCGCCTCGCACTTGGCGGGGGAAGCTGGGCCGCTGTGCAAACAGGGCTTAACAACGAGCTACTCTTGGCTCAAATAAAAGCATCCCTGGAGGTGCAGATGGCAGAGTCAAGAAGTGGTGAGGAAAGGATGGAAAACAAAATGGATGCTCAAAGGGAAGAATCCAGGTGTGAAATGGAGAAGATGAGGGCAGCGTCAAAGAGGGATATTTAAAAAATGGGGGAGGACATCGGGCGCAGGTTGAGCGGGAACGGCGCGGTGGTACATGACGGGGTGAAGCGGTGTGGAGAATGCGTGGGGAGCGAGGTAGAGTAGAAGACAGCCAAATTGACTGGGGCTATTGGAGTAGCGACACGGGGTGTAGAGAGGCCGACGATCGTCGCATTGGAAAATAAAATTTTGGGGGCGCTTTTTGGAGGACTCAACCCTCCGGGAGGGTTGAGTTGGAAAAGGAAATTCTAGGGGCGCCGACAATCGTCGTGATAGAAGAAGAAACAATTGGGGCTGAAGAGACGGGAGAGAAAGTGAACAAATCACGGGAGAAAGAAATGGATCCCGTGCAAAGTCTGTGTTTGCACCGTGATGCCGGGCTTGCTAACTCAATAAAAAGTTTGCAGGTGCTGGCGGAGAAGGAGGGCCCTGAGGTGAGAAATAATGGCGCGAATGTGTTTGGCACGAACGGGGTGCTCGGTGACGGAGTGTGAGAGAGAGTGCATACCCAAGTGTGTGGAGAGGGAGTGTGTGATGGCCGAGTGTGCACCGGAGTGTGCGAGGGCCGAGTGTGTAAGAGAGGAATGCACACCTGAGTGTGTGAAAGAAGAGTGCATAACAGAGTGTGTGAGGGGTGCGTGTGTGCCTGGGTTTGCGAGTGTGGAGTGGGTCGCGAGGTGCGAGGACGCGGCTCAAGCATCGACACCAACTGGGGTAGCGCCTAGCAGGACGGGTAGCGGACGTGAGTCCCAGGTGAGTTGTGTGCTGCAGGGACCGGAGGGGATCGGTGCCGCATCGGTCTCATGAGGACCGGCGTGCACGATTCGTGCCTCCGGCCCCCGCACTGTATGGTTGGTGCCATATGGTGGCAAGGCCGATCGGCCGGGTTCAAGGGGAGGTCGGAGTTTTTGCAGCCATGCATCTTGTCGGGTGCGGTGCTCCGACGGTGGCCGGCTGGGTCACCGTGCGTGGGACTGCGAGGTCCCGTGCAGGGATGGAGCCCTGAACCTGGGCCCATTAATCCCTCCTCCCTTGGATCATAAATGCCGGACGGACACCACATACAGGCGACCAACCACCCGCATGGATCGCTCGGCCCTTCGAGGCTGAGCCGTGACAGGATACTGCCATATGGAGGAGGGGCTCAGAGTGTAGAGGACTGGGGGAGTAGTGTACCCCACGTGGGGGAATGGTAGTGTCGCCATTCCTCACACGGTGTGGGGGGGGGGGCATGAGCATTAGTTTAGGGGGATGGCAGTGTTAGGCCCATGGAGGGGCCAGCAATGGTTGCCTCCATGGGGCACCGAAGCTAGTCGAGAGAGGGCTAGGATAATGTTAGGGATTTAGAAGACAGTAGAGACAGCGATTTAAGTAGTGACACCTGAACTATAGAGGGGACGTAGAGAGTTTAGGTGGATGATAAAGGAAAGGGAATGCATCGTATAAAGGGACGACGAGGAAGCACGACTTGCAGGGGAAGTAGTTAGATAGATGTTGCTGTGTGTTTGAGGAATTGTGAGTGAGACAAATGGAATTGTGTAATGTTGTGTGAAAGTAGTGGTGTGAGAAAGCAGTGGTGTGCTAACGTAGTGGTGTGTCAAGATATTTGGTGTGTGAAAATAAGTGGTGTGTAATGATTGGTGTGGAGTGCATGGTGCGAAGGATTGAATGGGCGAGGAGTGGAACCCATTCGCGAAAGCCTGTGGGGGTAGTGTAAAGCCAGGTAGAGGGCGTAGGTAAATTACATGGATATTGACACCTGTGGTGCGGGCAGTGGAAAGGTAGTGTTTTGTAGGGTGCATGAGTCTGTGGAATGGCTGGGCGTGTGGCTTACTTCGTGCGTGTGGTAATTGAGGCACTCCACCACTGGTAGTTTGTCGGCCAGGAGAGGCCGCAGGTAGGCTCTGGGAGCCAGTTAGGTTAGTTGTGAGTGGGGCCCGAGGATCCCAGGAGAGGACCAGGTTTGCCCGATGCCAAGGTGGGCATAGAGGGGGTAAGTGTCATGGAGGGCCTTCCCCAGTTAGGTAGTCGCGAAGAGCAGGTAAGCTTGGGTGGCGGCTTCAGTGGCGGAGGTGTGCAGGTAGTTAGACCTGCTGGTAGGACCACACGACCCAGCCCCGAAATTGTGCGAGGGCACAGACAGAAAATTTGTGGGAGTGAGACCCAAAGTCGGAGGGCACCACAGTGTGGGCAATGGGAATTCGGGTTCTTAGAACCACATAGTTTAAAGAGGCCGATTGGCAGGGTACGACCCCTGGTAGTTTAAAAGAGTAATGTTGGTAGAGTAGTTAGGAATTGAAATCCCTTCGCACCATCTGCAGCCATTCACCGAGGAGGACGAGCTCCACACCAAGGCTCTGTAGACTGTTTGAGTAGTAAGACGCATCACGACGTAAGTCAGACATTGTTGTGTTCCATCCCTTCCTTCCTGGGAGGGATTGGGGGACGAATTTGGAGTTAGAGGGGGATATGGGAGACAAGACGTAGAGACGGATTGTAAATACAAGGGGGGCTAGGGTAGTGTAGCCGACGGTGGGGGGTACGGACGGCTAGGGACTAGCCTGCTCTGCTCGCTCTTCCGCGTCCCTCGCTCCGCACCAGGCATGGTGGTGCCTGGTCACCTTGTTTTTTGTGTGCCACTGTGTCCTTTCCGCTGCTTGTTGTGCCTTGTCTTCCCTCCCCGCCCCAGGACCATTTTGTAGGCCGAACTGTGAAGCACAATCGACCAGAGCAGCATCCCTTCTGCACCTTGCTGCCATGTCCTTGTCGCACCTGGGCAGCCGAACTGTGAAGCACCTTGCTGCCATGTCCTTTTGCTGCACCTTTGCTACATCTGTGCAGCCGACCTGTGCAGCACTTTGCTGCCAAAACACCTCTTGCTGCACCTTGTCATACTAATGGACCACAAGCCTTGTGGCCTCGCACCTCTGCTGTGCAGCATCTTGCTGCAAAATCATCTTGCACCTTCAGACCACTTGTTTGAGTGGCACTGATGCCACGCAGTTGGACCACATGGGAGTGGCCCTGCTGGCCAAATAAAAGCATTATTTACTATTGTGTGCTAGGGATAACGAAGATGTGTAAGTTTAGATGGCCCTGATGCTTCAAATGGCCTGTATGCTGGCCAGGGCCAGCCGGTTTTGTTAGCCACACACAGAAGAAGCAAGATGCAAGATGCAAGCAGCAAGTGCCACATTTATGAGTGTGTTTTGTTTTTCTTCCCTCCAATCTTCTCTTCCTAAAGTACAGGTCCTGGGTCATAGCATTTTAAATAAAGTTAAGTTCCGTGATTGTAAATATAAGAATGTGCCCACCGGCTATGTGTTTAGTTTGAAAATTCCAGAAATACTCGGGTAGTTGTGGGTGTGAATCTGTTAGATAGCTGCTCAATGCAATAGGGGGGACATAACTAGTGTTAAAAATGTCGCACACATGGGTCAGAGTAAATGCTAGGGGCAATTACACCTATGTGTCACATTTAAAAGTAATGTTAAATTTGCATGCCAGGCTCTACCGGTCGTTCCACTGTTGGGGTCGACTCGGGACGAGTCTGGTGAGAGAGGGGTGTAGTGTTGTGGTTTTGTGAATAAAGGATAACCCCCCTCGTAGGTAGATGCACCACAACATGTAGCCGCGCTGTAGTTCAGTTATTTCTTAGTAAATGTAACCATAGTCTCCTTTCCTGTGTTAGTTTTGCGTTGAGCAGGCCGGTGAGTAGGCCTCAAAGGCCGAAGGGAGGAGCTGCAGGGGGAGTGGTCAGTAAGCAGCGAGCCGCCAATCAGAGCTCGAAGGGAGTGGCTCACCAAGGCAATGGGAGGAGGAGCATGTAACATTCGGGTCAAGCCGGGGCGGGGCCATAAAACCCTGCCCCGGGCCCCTTGCCTCAGTCAGAGCCAGCGAGAGCTCGAGAGAGAGAGAGTCGCCCAGCCCCTGAACGAGTCAGAGTGCTTGAATTGAATTGCTTGGTATAGCCTCGCGGTACACGAATTCCCCGTGCCCTGTGCCCTGCGCTCTGTGGCTGTATTAATCGCGCTTGTGGAAACGATCCATCCCGGAGCCACCTACGCCGATGACCCTCCTACCTGGGCTCCCTGCATACGTGCCGTGAACACCAGAGAGCCACGCCAGGCGAGCTGTCCGGGAGCGACCTACGGCAAGGCGCGTTTGGCGCGCGAACTTCCTTCCTTCTTTTTCCCCGCGTGAGTGAGTGGGCCCTTTGTCTGGAGATAATTTAGGGCTGTTAAGCATCTGCTCTGTGTCCCTTCCCTTTATTCGGATCATTGTACATTATAAATAAACCCGTGTATTTCCTCTTATTTGATCGTTCCCTTTCTTTCACTATTGGCTTAGCATAGCACGAATAAAACCGCTCGAATCGGCTTCAATAAAGGAGACGGCATGAGTCACGTGATACGCAAACCACTCGGCGTTCTCGATTAGCGTGGCTTGTGTGAGGTCCGGTCCCCGTTTTCGTGGCAGCATGGGTACCAAAGGTACGTGCAGCATCGACCCGATACCCTTTTCCACGCTCGCTGTGGGAGTGGCGACCTGGCCTCGTGGACACGAAGACCCGAGGGGGAAAGGGGGCTTAACCCCCCCTCTGTACGTCGATGGGCTTCAGGAGATCCGCAACATTATATATATATATATATATATATATATATATATATATATATATATATATATATATATATATATATATATATATATATATATATATATATATATATATATATATACTGTGTATATATATATATATATATATATATATATATATATATATATATATATATATATATATATATATATATTTTATGAGGCTGTCCTCAGGGTCTTTTGAGTTACCGGGTCTTTTTCATCCTTGGAGTATTTTGGGTCATCAGGGTCCTATGGCTCTTTTGGGTCATTGGGGTGTTTTGAGTCCTCAGGGTATTTTTGGTCATCTGGTTCTTCATGGTATTTAAGGGTCTCCAGGGTATTTTGGGGTATTGGTGGTCTTAAAGGTTCTTCAAAGATCCAATGGGTCTCAGCAGTCCAAAGCGTTGAAAGGTACATTCCGATAGTACATAATTAAAAGACGTACTTAATCAACAGGATGCCACTGACTTCAAACAGTACTTAATTAATAGATATATCGTAAACTCACATGGCTGGATAAGATAATATAGTGGAGTTTCTTCTTCTTCAAACAAGACCAACTTCTGGCTGCCAGACCGTAAGATCAATCATGTTGAAATTTTAAACATGTGTTCTGCTTTACTACTACTACATTATTTTGAAGTTTCACATCAATGAAGCGCTTCAAAAGATAGGATTTTAAAAAGATTTTCGTTCAATTCAATATCGCCAACAAACCACGTGACATATTACTTTTTCAAGGACACCATGGGATACGCAAGGCATGGGGAACATATGTGTGAAGTTTCCATGGGATCTGTTAAGCCGTTCTGGAGGAGTGCCTTTTTAAACATTTATTATTCAAAAAATCATAGCTGCCAAACCATATGACCTATAACGTCATGGTCGCGGAACTTTTTGTTCCTTGTGGGTATGAGATCATGCATGTAATGTTTCACCTCGATGTGTTCAGCTGTTTTGGAGAAAAAGGGTTTTTTGTGATTTTTAAGACTTTTGTGTCAAAAAAATGGCGGCCGAATCACGTGACCAATGGCATCATTTTTTCCTCCACTAATTTATCCATAGATGACGGTCAAGAAATGTCATCCTGATCGGATGAAATTTTGTACTTGTCGAATTGTGACTGAGCTTGACTGAGCTTGAACAGTTTTTTTTTTTACAGAAGAATGAGCAAATATTGCCCAATCAAGGTGTGTAAAGTTGGTAGAGGCCTATCCCAACAAACCCACAGCTGTAATTGCTGTCAAAGGTGCTTCCACCAAGTATTAACTCAGGGGGGTGATTACTTATCAAAATAATATATATTCTACTTTAGTATTTTTCATTAATTTTCTGAAATTCGTAGAATTTGTTTTTCACTTCGAAGTTGTGGGTTACGATGTGTAAATAAAGGAGTAAAAGTCTGATTTAATGCATTTTAATTTCAGGCAAAACGTAACAAAAGGTGAAAAATTTGAAAGGGTTGTAGACTTTCTATAGTCACAGTATGTTCCTCATAAACATCCACCAATCAGAGCTGAGGATCTGGTCACATGACATTCGCGGATTCCCCATTTGCAGTTTTCGCCATTGACTGGACATAGCAACATTCAGACCGGGTACGTTTTTTGTATAAGTCCTTCACGAACTTGCTGTCAACGCCTGACGTTCGACTGAAGGTGGCACAGGAATGTGGAATCTCATGAAATTTTAAAAATACTTATATTATCTGGTAACTGGTATCCCCACCCAGGTCATACTATACTCTTCAACTAAAGTATCAAACTACTGCAGATGGTATTCATAGAATACTTACCCTGCACAGTCAACATGGTGCGAGCCAACTTTTTTGCTTTTGAAGGTTTTTTTTATTTGATCCAATATGGCTGCCTCACCACGTGAGCGATGACATCATAAATTTATATTCTCTAATATAATCGTAGCGAAGATTACGCTCAATAAATTTTAAAATGATCAGACTAAGCGTCCCTGTGGATTTATGAATTCATAATTAATGCACCAATGATGACATCATAACAACACTGATTCTCCATACGGAGTTCTTTGCAATGAGCCATGTTCAAATTTTTTTTCCAAGGAGCGGTTTTGGAGATATTGCATCATTTTTTTTTCATCATTTGCATCATTTTTGCATCATTTGCATCATTTTTCGGTTTTTCCAAGATGGTGCCTGTACCACATGACCTATGATGTCAAAATTATCATGAAAATATACCATAGGAGGAGGTGCTCCTATGGTGAAAATTTCGTGCCAATCAGACCAGGAATTGCAGAGAAACTAATTCATACTGATCGAATAAAGCATGGTACTTATCGAATTATGATGTCATAATGAAGGCGTATGACATCATAATTGTCATACGCCAATTGTGATGTCATCATAATTTCCTTCCGTTTATCCAACGGAAAGAAATCTAATTTCCTTTCACAAAGCCCGAAACAAATGTGTGTCCACCCTCAGGAGAGCCAGTGAGTTGACAACATTCATCACTTCTCAATTGCAAATGTGCTAAGATGTCTCATTTTGCTAAGAAAAACATCAACTTCACTGATACATGTTTATAGTTAGTTCAAGTGTGTTAAATTGCCAAAATTCACATGGTCACAGTTTGACTGTGGTTTACATTTAAGAATCACTGTCATCATCACGATCCTCACTGTATACATCTGTTTGCGTGTCGTCCACAGTTTCCTCGAACTGGTTGTCACATTTTGGGTTTTTGCACATTTGGGTACATTTCAAGCCATTCGTAATGCATGGGCAATTCGATGCATCACATAAACGAACACAATTACAGTTCATCAGTTCCAAGACTGCTGATGGTGCTGGCAGAACCAGTCATCCATAGAATCTCTAGGCTCCCATTGTCACCTATGGTCCAGCCGCAATCGCTAGGTCGAGGAACTTCGGGTATACACTGGAGCGAGCAACGCCATATGCCAGCTTGGTAGTTTGCCCGTTGAGCATGCTGGAATAGGCAATCCTTGCATGGAGGTAACTGTTCGGATTCCGTGTTGCCCCTCTTTGCACAGAAGAGCTGATAACGACACTCATTCACGTCCGTCAATCCAGTTGATACATACAGATTGCATGTGAAGGCTTCAAGTTTCTGCATAAGTCCCTCGGATACCTGCCAAGACTGACCTAACTCGTTGAAGCACTCTCGGTAGGCTACCACTGACTTAGTTAGTTTTAATCCACAAAGTTTTCCTCTGCCAGCAAAAGCACTGACTGAATCGCAGCCTGTAAAGGCATGCAAACCTATCAGAGCTGTGCACAACTCCTCACCAAGGCTGCTTGCAACTTTGCCTATGTCAATGTATGTTCGACGGGTTTTTGTGCTAATTCTCTGATACAATATTGGGCAACGAATACTGTAGAAGAAGGCAATGCTGATCACAAGAATGTCTGTGTCTTCAGCAGTTATGATGACGGCTTTATATCCATTCATTGCTGCATTTGCGGCATGCAGGAGGACTCGCGTGTCTGCTTCCTCTTGTGTACACAACATCGTATTGTCTTCTTCCCATTTGTTTATTGTCAGCTTATAGCAATGTTCCTCACATGTTACATACAGAACCTTGGTGCCCAATCTGCCCCTGTGCTCTGGTCTCCTCCATTCTTCAATAATGAACTTGTTCAGGCAAGATTTGTTCTGAGGAGTCTGCAAGAATTTTCTCCACTGTTTAATCTTGTGTCCTCTGGTTATATTCTTGAACTGCAGGCCCTCTTCCACCCCACGGCTAGATCTTTCATCATTCTTTATCGACTCATCACGGTAAACATCAAACACGATATCAATCCTCTGGCTGTTGGTGCCCTCATGAAGTGCTAATGTGAGACAACTTTCTGCAAGCTCTGCAAATGTTTGATTGTCCCCTTTCAATCGCTGAACCAAACTCATTCCATCAATGATAGTAGCGGATGGCTGTGGGATGGTTTCAGCAGCATCGATATCCTTTACCAATGCTTTGGCAAGAGCTGATTTGTTGGTTTTTCTCAATGAACCATCCGGTGTCGCCAGGGACCATGGAACGGGGCCAAGTGGGTGCGCGAGTACTTGCTGAAGATTTAACTCTCGGCTCTGAGCTGCAAGAATCATGTGTGCAAACAATTGCTTGTCAGCTCGTAGGATTATTTCCTTCCCATTTGATTGTGTCACACGTTTCTTCTTGGTCATATCTGACAATGTTTTCAGTTTCTGTTTGACAAGTTTGCTGTGGAAGGTCTGAGTGGGGGGATCAGCCTCCAGACGATTCTTCTTGAAGTTGTTGTATGCTTCAACACCAACAGCATATGCCTTTTTTAAGTCATCAGTGATGTCTGTGGTGGCAAGTCGTCCAGTAAAAATGCTTACAAGTTCTGACTGATCACCACTCATAGGATTCATCCATTCATGCTCAAGGATATCTGCAACTGCCTTGGTATCGATATGATCCTTCTTTATCCGTGGAGTCTGAAGATCAGAGTGAGAAAACTGAGGAGTTGGATGATGTACCATCTCACGCATATGCCGCAGAGCAACACTACCGTATTCTGATGTCATGTAGTATCGGTGAAGTGATTTTGATTTTAGACTGAACCCTTTGGTGCCCCCAGGTGTTTTGGTGTCCCTGTTAACTGTCTCCTCTATCGTTTGATCAGCTGGGATTCTACCGAAAGGATTCTGGCCTCCTCGTTGGACTGAGAACCCTCCACTTATGAAATGGTCATGTATCTCTGGGTGACTTGATGGAAGTTGTGACATCTGAGCAAAATATATCGGTAGATAACGAGAATAGTTTATTTTGTCATATGCAAATGCCCAAGGGATCAATTGCCTGATGTAGCTCAGATGCAGTAGCCAATCTCCCTCTCTTGATGCCCGTATCAGACCTAGCATGATGTCGACCATATCAACATATGACATCCAGAAGCTGGCTAATTCACCTCTACTGCCATCTCGCAAATTTTGCAGGAATATGTCAAAGAGATGGAGAATACGTTTGACACTAGGTTTGTCAAGGACTGCATTCACAGAGTCTTGATTGATGTCATCACATGTCAGTTCAATGCATTGAATGGCAGCATCTATGATGACAACATCTGCCATGTGATTGGTTTGCAACCATGGGATGAATTGCTTCCATGCCAATCTTAGAATGGTTTCATAGACTAGCTTGTGAAGTCTGACCGCTCTATTGTATTGATGTCCGTCCATCACTGCTTGCACAGAGCCCTGAGCGATTATCCCAGATTCTACAGCAAGGTCTCGCAGACCTGCATCTTGAAAACGCTTGCCTATGGTGGATTGGAAGTTCATTATTGTATGGAAATCGCCCATCCTGAGAACAAGACCGCTAAAATTTTCAGGGTGCTTCCAAACAATCTCAGCACTCTTTGCATACAATGCTTGATCGAACACTAATACCATGCTAGGCAGCTGCAATTCACGTCTGATCATCTCAGACTGAATCAGAATTTCAAAAACAGTTGACATCTCTGTTGCTGGTGCATTTATAGTTGGTAGATAACTTATGGTGTTAGGCATAACATTGACATTGTTACGAGCCAGAATGTTGAATCCTGTCCAGCTCGGCACAATACCATCTTGTTGGCGAAATATCATCCATAACCGATTCTTTAACTGCGCTTCTGTAACTGCATCTGTAGCATTTGGTTCAATCGAAATAATTGGTGCTGGACCAACCCGTTCCCCAGAATTGTACTGAGGAAGAGGGGCCTCTTCAATGTCGATGGATCTCTTTTTGCTTTTTGTAACAGGTGTTTTCGGCTGTTCTTGTATGGGTCCAATAAACTTGTCCTGGATTGCAATGCCGTTCACACGGTGTGAAGTTCCGCCACCACTCAGTGTTTCTTCAAGTTTATCAATATTGTCCCACACAAGGGTAGTGGCCTGCAAAACCAGAACGCTGGCTGGCAGACTGACCTCAGATATGGAGCCAAACTTCTGCATACACAATGCTGTCTCTATTTGCTCCATCGTTGAGTATGAGATACAATGTCCAAGTCTGTTATGAATTTTAATGAGCTCAACATTTCCTGTGATACACTTGACCACAAGAGCCAACAAGATATGTTTTGGTGGACGACGCCTACCGTCAGTAACCGCATATATTAAATCTTGGCCTATTGAGCAAACCTGCCTTTCCACACGAACACTAGAGTTTGTTCTACCTTGCTGACCTGTTATGATCATTTGCAGAAAATGTGTAACTGCATTAGGTATGTGTGCGGATTCAGCAGTGAGTTCTGATGGTTGTGGTGGCCAATCTTCCATTAATCTCTGGTTTCGAATAACAGTACGCATTTGTAAGGCAGCTTTGGTTACTACTGACATAGGGTCACTTTCTGATGCTTGTAATGCATTTATTGTCATCTTCAGTTCCATGTTATCTCTGGCAAGTTTATCCCTTGACAAGGTATCAGGATATACTAACAATTTGCCACTGTCATTTTGAACAAAATGAAGCAATCCACCAAACTCGCTCTCCAATCTGCGGCGGATATGCTTTTTGGTGGAGTCCTTTACCTCCACAATGCCGGACATTTTCATTGATAATTGTAGTCGCAGTGTCATATCAGTCAGATATATCACTTTGGGCTTTTGAATGATTTCATTTCGAATGAATTTGAATAACTCATTGTATGAGAGTTTCTCAGCAGCCTGGTAGACAGATTCGTCAGTTTCCATATGGGCAATGTCGCCATTGTCACTGCAGCTGGCAGGTACCTTCTCTTCTCTTGTATAATGACGATAGCATGACCTATGGTAATGGCCCTCTGCAGCTACAAGATCCCTGCTAAGAACAGCAAGAATTCTTTGGTCCATCTTTCGTATGGCAACCTGTCTGATTGTTGAGTCAGCCCGTAGCTGAGTACATTGTACAAGTCTTTCCTTAGAATGCTGCCCCTTCAGGTATTTGTTACTGTTTTGACAAAATATGCACTTTGCTTCATAAACTCGAGAAGAGCTTGGCTCCTGCCTCAGTACCACTTGTCGGGAATGTTCAGCCATGTCTACATTTTCCTCGGGTTCCGTGGTACATAATCGATCAAGGTTCCTTTTTAATGTGAAAACACTGCGGCATTTACGATGATATTGCACAGGTGGGATATGTCCCTCAGCCAGGTCCACTGCGATAGTCAGAATAGGCTGATGGTTTCTGATTTCTGCTACCCTTAACAATGTCTGCCATGACTGCAAGTCCTTTGGTGACACCAGTTTAGAATCGTCATCTGTACAGTGGATCAAGCAGTCTGCACACAACCGCTTTGGTGGAATTAGACCATCTTCCTCCATTCTCAATGTGTCTCAGTCTGGAAAGATAGAATGGATAAATGCCCATTACCAACCATGCATACCTGACAAATGTGTGTAAAAACTATGAATGTATTGATTTTTCATTTTTTCATTAAAATTCCCCAAAAAATGATATTCTCCTACCACAAAAATTCCCTATTTTGACATGTGATCTTGTGCTTATATGTTACTAAAAAACTACCTTGGGGTCTAAGGAAATGATTTCAGCTGAAACTATTCAAATATATTGAATTGTTACTGAGATATGAATTTTTTAGAAAATAGTGTAAAAAACACCTTTTTTGCCCCAAAACGGCCGTTTCCATGGCAACCAGGCAAAAACCGTAATGCAAACAACCTGAAAAAATCAATACTGTTGATAGTTATTAATTTTAACTGTCAAAAGTAATTTCCTGTCACAAGTATATATATATATTTTTTTTCTTCGAAAAACTGGATTTTGCCCCCAAAATACACATTTTCCCTCCAAAATACTATAAAGCTACCAATTTGGAATGGATATCATATCAAAATATATGCCCCAGCCCATCTTCTTTACAAAAAATATAGTGAGCCTTTGTCCCCCCGACTGGTACCGAAAAGTCAATTTTGAGTGATTCGCCCATGGACTAAAAGGTATGCGATTCACTTTATCATTTTGTGCAAGGAGGTGTATATTTTTACCTTCCGAAAGACAAACTCTTTTAACCAATGGGGGTTTTTGCCCTTTCCCCCCACCCCTCCTCCCCCCCCCCCCCCCCTCCCAACATGGACCCCGACCACAGCTCTGCCCCTGAACACCGCTGGGACCCTCAAGCATGTCCAAGACCTGCCGCCTATTCTGTATGGATCTCACACTTGTTTTCCCCAAGCTGGAAAGTCTGCCCCCGTTAGATATGCATATAAGCTCAGGGCCTGGAGACGACGAGGGCACCAAGGTAATCGCCCGATTTCTCCATTTTATGATCCGCAAATTTGAACAAATCAGGTTTCATGAAATGCCAAATCTACCGGGTTGAAGTTCAGCTGCTCAAATATTTTCCTATCTAAATGACAGATTTACAAAGTAAATAGAGGAGCCCGTAACCCCGTCGCGCTGCCTTCCTCTGGCCGAGGCGCTGCTCTTGGCCCAATTTCCCAATGAACAAACAGCCGCCCTCCTCGGATAGTTCGGCCCGGTAGAAGCCTATGGAACAGAACGACCGCAGATGCTGTACTTTTCCCATTTGTTCGGTGCTCGGATATTTCAACCGAGTGCGAATACACAACCGGCTTCCAAAGATAATGGGAAAATCATCACAAAGAGCTCTCTTGGTGCAATGTTTGTTCGGCCATTTTGTGTTTGAATCATTCGCTTTCCTTGTCAAAGCCAATGACCTGCCAAAGGTAGAATTATGTACTTAAGGAATAATTATAATGTGATGCTCGTATTTTCATTTTCAAGTAACCAAGCATTCTTTTTCCTCCTCCTCCTCCTCCTCCTCCTCCTCCTCCTCCTCCTCCTCTTTCCACCTCACCTTCCTTTCGTTATTTTTTCAATATCTATTGAGGAGTTCCAATGTTGGAACTTTCAGAAACTGACACTTGAAAAGGAAACACAAACTTTTGTCTGGTTATAAATAAAGTGTCAAACTGCTATTCCTATGCTTAACTTTTTATCATCATCATCGTCACCATTTTCATCAAATTCATTGCCAATAGGCTGGCATGATAGCTTTGTGGCATGATAGCTTTGTGGCATGATAGCTTTGTGGCATGATAGCTTTGTGGCACGATAGCTTTGTGGAACGACAGCTTTGTGGAACGAAAGCTTTGTGGAACGATAGCTTTGTGGCACGATAGCTTTGTGGCATGATAGCTTTGTGGCATGATAGCTTTGTGGCATGATAGCTTAGTGGCATGATAGCTTTGTGGCATAATAGCTTTGTGGCATAATAGCTTTGTGGCATAATAGCTTTGTGGCATGATAGCTTTGTGGCACGATAGCTTTGTGGCACAATAGCTTTGTGGCACGATAGCTTTGTGGCACGATAGCTTTGTGGCACGATAGCTTTGTGGCACGATAGCTTTGTGGCACGATAGCTTTGTGGCACGATAGCTTTGTGGAACGATAGCTTTGTGGCGCGATAACTTTGTGGAACGATAGCTTTGTGGCATGATAGCTTTGTGGAACGACAGCTTTGTGGAATGACAGCTTTGTGGCGCAATAACTTTGTGGAACGATAGCTTTGTGGCACGATAGCTTTGTGGCACGCTGGCTTTGTGGCACGATAGCTTTGTGGAACGACAGCTTTGTGGCACGATAACTTTGTGGAACGATAGCTTTGTGGCACGATAGCTTTGTGGAACGATAGCTTTGTGGCGCGATAACTTTGTGGAATGATAGCTTTGTGGCACGATAGCTTTGTGGCACGATAGCTTTGTGGAACGACAGCTTTGTGGAATGACAGCTTTGTGGCACAATAACTTTGTGGAACGATAACTTTGTGGCACGATAACATTGTGGCACGATAACTTTGTGGCACGATAACTTTGTGGCACGATATCTTTGTGGCACGATACCTTTGTGGCACGATACCTTTGTGGCACGATAGCTTTGTGGCACGATACCTTTGTGACACGATAGCTTTGTGGCATGATAGCTTTGTGGCATAATAGCTTTGTGGCATGATAGCTTTGTGGCACGATAGCTTTGTGGCACGATAGCTTTGTGGCACGATAGCTTTGTGGCACAATAACGTTGTGGCATGATAGCTTTGTGGCACGATAGCTTTGTGGCACGATAGCTTTGTGGAATGATAGCTTTGTGGCACGATAGCTTTGTGGAACGATAGCTTTGTGGCACGATACCTTTGTGGAACGATAGCTTTGTGGCACGATAGCTTTGTGGCACGATAGCTTTGTGGCACGATAGCTTTGTGGAACGACAGCTTTGTGGCACGACAGCTTTGTGGCACGATAGCTTTGTGGCACGATAGCTTTGTTGCACGATAGCTTTGTGGAACGACAGCTTTGTGGCGTGATAGCTTTGTGGAACGACAGCTTTTGGGAACGACAGCTTTGTGGCACAATAACTTTGTGGCACGATAGCTTTGTGGAACGACAGCTTTGTGGAACGACAGCTTTGTGGAGCGATACCTTTGTGGCATGATAGCTTTGTGGCACGATAGCTTTGTGGAACGACAGCTTTGTGGCGTGATAGCTTTGTGGTGCAATAGCTTTGTGGCGCGATAACTTTGTGGCACGATAGCTTTGTGGAATGACAGCTTTGTGGAACAACAGCTTTGTGGCACGATAGCTTTGTGGCGCAATAGCTTTGTGGCGCGATAACTTTGTGGCACGATAGCTTTGTGGCACGATAGCTTTGTGGCACGATAGCTTTGTGGCATAATAGCTTTGTGGAACGACAGCTTTGTGGCACGATAGCTTTGTGGCACGATAGCTTTGTGGAACGACAGCTTTGTGGAACGACAGCATTGTGGCACGATAGCTTTGTGGCACGATAGCTTTGTGGCACGATAGCTTTGTGGCACGACAGCTTTGTGGCGTGATAGCTTTGTGGCGCGATAGCTTTGTGGCGCGATAACTTTGTGGCACGATAGCTTTGTGGAACGACAGCTTTGTGGAACGACAGCTTTGCGGCACGATAGCTTTGTGGCACGATAGCTTTGTGGCGCGATAACTTTGTGGCACGATAGCTTTGTGGCACGATGGCTTTGTGGCACTATAGCTTTGTGGCACGATAGCTTTGTGGCACGACAGCTTTGTGGCACGATAGCTTTGTGGCACTATAGCTTTGTGGCACGATGGCTTTGTGGCATGACAGCTTTGTGGCACGATAGCTTTGTGGTGCGATAGCTTTGTGGCGCGACAACTTTGTGGCACGATAGCTTTGTGGCGCGTTAGCTTTGTGGCACGATGGCTTTGTGACGCGATAACTTTGTGGCACGATGGCTTTGTGGCGCGATGGCTTTGTGGCACGATGGCTTTGTGGCACGATGGCTTTGTGGCGCGATGGCTTTGTGGCACGATGGCTTTGTGGCACGATGGCTTTGTGGCGCGATAACTTTGTGGCACTATGGCTTTGTGGCGCGATGGCTTTGTGGCACGATGGCTTTGTGGCGCGATAGCTTTGTGGCGCGATAGCTTTGTGGCGCGATAACTTTGTGGCGCGATAGCTTTGTTGCACTATAGCTTTGTGGCGCGATAACTTTGTGGCGCGATAGCTTTGTGGCGCGATAGCTTTGTGGCACGATAGCTTTGTGGTGCGATAACTTTGTGGCGCGATAGCTTTGTGGCGCGATGGCTTTGTGGCACGATGGGTTTGTGGCACTATAGCTTTGTGGAACGACAGCTTTGTGGCACGATAGCTTTGTGGAACGATAGCTTTGTGGCACGATAGCTTTGTGGAACGATAGCTTTGTGGAACGACAGCTTTGTGGAACGATAGCTTTGTGGTACTTACACTCACTTCTGAGCTGTCTAGCCTGAGTTCAAATCTCGGCGTAGCTCTAAACCTCCATCTTGGTGTTTCACAGGTGAAAGCGATGCATCAATGTGTATGTATCACGTCCATCAGAAATTCGATAAACAGTACCCGTCTGCCAGCACTGGATGCTAAGCATCATACGGTATCTATACATATATACCGTATACATATAAAAGGAGCTCGGTCTCGGCGTGCCTGCGTGCATCCGTCCGCCCGTCAACAATTGTCCTATACGGCATTTATACGCCAATTCTGATCGCCAAATTTTTATCACTCAGATGCAATGCAATCTGTAAACAGTATGACATAGTTGAGTAAGGTGAGGATAGATGGGCCGGTTTCAATTTATATCAAAACAAAAACTCTGCTTCCTTCATCTTCTTCTTCTTCACTTATAAAAATGGTGAGGCTCATTCAATCCCGTTTCTCATACCGATTAGATTCAGAAAACGCTTGCTATATTCAATATTTATTCTTTCAACATTTCCATTTTATTCATATGACAGCAATATATCGCCTTATCAAACAGTATTTCTGATTATACACCACCTTTTAAAGCACAAAGCAGGTCGCTCTACTTGCAACACAGATGAGAAAAGGATACTAACACAAATTTATTCGCACAATTTTTAAAGGATGAAAGTTAATTTTTATTTATTTTCTCTTAAAAATTGTCGGTCAAAACACTATACCTTGTATTTATGTGTCCGCAAAAATGGCAGAATCCCCCTCTTCCCCTCTGCACTGTATTTTCCATATGTGATGGGTGGCGGACTGATGCGATACATACTGTGACAATTCTTATTACAATGCCAACTTTTAACACATTCTCTTTGATAATCCCCCTTCCTCGACACCCTCCCTACCCTTCCCTTGCCCTCCCTTACCCTTCCACCCTTTCCCATCCCTCCCTCTTCCCCCTTTCCCTTTCTTTTCTTCTATATGTGGCTAACTGGTTCATGAAATATTTTGTCCCAAAGCTTTTACCGACCGACCACACAAGAAGGTGGGAATATATTTATCCCAAATATTCACAGATTTATCCCAAATATTCACAGATTTATCCCAAATATTCACAGATTTATCCCAAGTATTCACAGATTTATCCCAAATATTCACATTTATCCCAAATATTCACAGATTTATCCCAAGTATTCACATATTTATCCCAAATATTCACAGATTTATCCCAAATATTTACAGATTTATCCCAAGTATTCACATATTTATCCCAAATATTTACAGATTTATCCCAAGTATTCACATATTTATCCCAAATATTTACAGATTTATCCCAAGTATTCACATATTTATCCCAAATGGGGCAGGTGAGGGAGAGGGGATGGAGCACAGATCAAGCAGAGGGTGCGAGACCAGAAAGAAGGCAGTAGAAGACAAGAAGCCACCAGCCTGTCTGCGATGTTTGTGTAACATGGCCAGAAATGCGGCTTCACCAGATTCCAATGATTTTGAGCGCCAAGTGCTTCACAACATCAAGTAGGAATTGCTTTCCATGAAGAAAATGCAAGTTGTCTGAAGGCAAATGTAACTGCCTCACCACAGCATTCAGTATACTGTACTAGCGACGAGAGGATGGATACGAATGCTGCAGACAAGATGAATAAATCTGTGAATAATTGGGATAAATCTGTGACTACTTGGGATAAATTTGTGAATATTTGGGATAAATATGTGAATACCTGGGATAAAACTGTGAATATTTGGGATAAATCTGTGAATATTTGGGATAAATGAATATTTGGGATAAATCTGTGAATATTTGGGATAAATCTGTGAATACTTGGGATAAATCCGTGAATATTTGGGATAAATATGTGAATACTTGGGATAAATCTGTAAATATTTGGGATAAATCTGAATATTTGGGATAAATATGTGAATATTTGGGATAAATATGTGAATACTTGGGATAAATCTGTAAATATTTGGGATAAATCTGTGAATATTTGGGATAAATATGTGAATACTTGGGATAAATCTGTAAATATTTGGGATAAATCTGAATATTTGGGATAAATATGTGAATATTTGGGATAAATTTGTGAATATTTGGGATAAATATGTGAATACTTGGGATAACGACGCACCTGTTATTCCAATAACCCACTGCAAGGACGCACCTGTTATCTGCAAGGACACACCTGTTATTCTGATAATTATGACGTCATATGCACCTGATAATTATGATGTCATAGTCCATGTGGTATGGGCACCATCTTGGAAAAGGCGAAAAACTTTGCACCTCTATATCTCTGAAAGTGCTACGTAGAAAAAATGGACATGGCTCATTGTAAAGAACTCTCCATGGGGAATAAAATATGCTAATGATGATGTATGTCATAGGTGCCTCCATTATGACATTATAATTCAAGTACAAAACTTCAACCGATCAAGATGAAATTTATTGAGTGTCATCTAGGGATAAATTGGTGGAGAAAACAATAATAATGACGTCATCGGTCACGTAGTTCGGCCGCCATATTTGTTTCAACACAAAAGCCTTAAAAACCACTAAAAACCCTTTTTCTCCGAAACGGCGAAACAGATCAAGGTAAAACATTACACGAATGATCGCATACCAATGATGAACAAAAAGTTCCATGACCATGACGTCCTTAGGTCACATGGTAGGGCAGCTATGACTTTTTGAAGAATAAAACTTTAAAAAGCCACTCCTCCAGAACGACTGAGAAGATCGAACAGAAACTTCACACATATGCTCCCCATGCCTTGCATATACCATGCTGCCCTTGAATAATTAATGTCACCTGGTTTAGCGGCCATATTGGATTGAACGAAAATGTTTTTTTAAATTACCGCTTGAACCGATTCATTGATCATTGTGAAACTTCACAGTAATATAGCAGTCGTAATGCGGAAAACGTGTTGAAAATTTCAATATGATTGGTCTTACGGTCCGGCAGCCAGAAGTTTTTATTGTTTGAAGAAGAAGAAACTCTACATATTATCTTAACCAGCCATGTGAGTTTTCAATATATCTATTAATTAATGTACTGTTTGAAGTTAGGAGCATCCTGTTGATTAAGTACGTCTATTATTTACGTACTATCGGAATGTACCTTTCAACGCTTTGAACTGCTGAGACCCATTGGATCTTTGAATAACCTTTAAGACACTTAAGACCACCAAGACCCCAAAATACACCAAAGACCCTTAAATACCAGGAAGAAGCCGAGGACCCAAAATATCCTGAAGACACCGAAGAGCTAAAAGACTCCGAGGACTCAAAACACCCCAATGACTCAAAATACCCAAAAGACCCCGAGAACCCAAAAGAGCCATAGGACCCTGATGACCCAAAAGACTCCGAGGATGCAAAAGACCCCGAGGACAGCCTCATTAATATATATATATACAATATATATACAATGTACAAAATAATGAAAGAATGTACAAAAACACCCCACAAAATACACCGCATAATCACGTCCTGGGGGGGGGGGGGGGGGGGGGTGGGGAGGGTCTGTATTCTCTGATTGCTCTTTCTTGTTACTTTTCTTATTAGAAGCGGCCTTGGACAAATACCACGATAAAGCTATCTTAACATGGATATACACCTCAACACATGAATATACACACCATGGCATGGGGAACATGGATATACACACCCCTTGGGGTGGGGAGAGGGTGAAGTTAAATTACTACAACCTCGGTCGTGTGATCCTTCGTCTCCCTGTCACGTTTGGTTGAGATTGGATGAGTAACGATCGAATGTATCGTAATCAAAAATTAATCAGACAGACAGACAGACAGACACCAAATTGTATATTGTAGTATGTGATGATGATAAAGTCCATTTTAACTATGAGTCGCTTTCCCGCATTTTGCCTCCCGCAGGTTACACCACCAAGTTCGCCATTGGGGTTTTGTAAATGGTAAAGAACAGTTAATTGGTAAGCTCGTGTGAATTTGGTGAACTCGGCGATCTTCAGGAGTAGCACAAGCTCCTGCTGCGACGGGTGAGGTTAATGAGACCCGACGACGCGACAATAAAAATCACTATGGAAAGAATTTGAATGAAATTTGAATGATTCATTGTAAAAAGAATGAAAGCTGAGTAAACAAATTAAGGAAGGAGGAAATTCGTTTTTGAGGAATGAGTAAACATTTCACAATGAAAAATAACTTGTTCACTTTTTCACACAAAGCGTGTGTCGGCACAAGGATGGGCATTGCACAGCAAACTTGTCAGTTGTGAGGAATGTCACGCTGGGTGCTCATGGCGAACTAGGGTCCTGTTCCTGTCAAGAGTACAGAGAGGGCCGTGGGGCTCAGGGTCAATAGGCACTTGTTAGTCAGAGGGCCATACTGGGAGTAACAGACTCATGCGACGCCTGCAGTCAGTTGTTAAGTGGGAAGAGGATAACCACCAACATCTGCAAGAATCACAGAGCCAAGAACGCGGAAGCACAACCACTTGATGTTGGGTCAAGGAAGGAAATGGATCAGAAGGAGCAACGTTTCAGCCACAGAGCGGCCTTCGTCAAGGATACGTGCGCTGAGATCTTCAATGTCTTTCTGGAGATGCAGAGCGATGCAGGTCTGCAAAATGACCAGGAGACCATATTCCAAATAAAACTTGCTTTATATGTCACTCAATCTGAGTAACAGGGAAAACAACATTAATAGGGGGAAAAGGGGCAAAAGAAAACCAGGATAACCACCCATCTTGATCAAATCTTCAGGACATTCGTTAAACAGGTTGGAGGTCCAAAGTGGTGCTGGTTCATTTGTACAAGATGGCCGTGGCATGGCAGAGGTGTGCACACTCGTCTTTGAGCTGTTTGAATCCTCACCCAGGTACAAACTGCCATCCTGGTGTTTCGCAAGCATGTACGCGTCGCCCGTCCCGTGGAGAGATGATCTCGTCCGATGGACATTAAAGCTCCCACGGTGCCTTTCGCGAAGAGTACGCGAGTTGTTGCCATGTTGTTGCACGTCACATGTGAACGGCCGCCATTGCCGATGAAGGACAATCGTGGCAAGGTGTCCAAGTGTTTAATTAGCCTCGCCTGTTGCAGAAGTCCAGGAGAAGCTTATTGTAAATGGTCTTTGTGTCAGTCCGCATGATGATCTACTTTTATATAAATTACGAGCACAGGTATCAGCACCTTTTGCTTAAGGAATTTAGAAGACAAGACGATTTGTAATATGGCTACCACTAGGTGGCGCTATACCATACACATTTACATAGAGAAAATTGGGGTCTTTCCCCCCACCATGAACCCCATAACTTCTACGTTTGAAAATATTTTCTTGCATCTTCATTTACCGAGAGTATTCCAACGGTATACAACATGATGGGGTTACGACCGGTGGGGTTGATTCTATCGATGGACAGACAAAGAAAATACAACTTTATATATATATACTAGACGACCCATGACCCGTTGGGTCAATGGTATTATATATAATTAAGGGGTTACCATGGTTACAGTGGGGGTCAAAGGTCAACCTATGGTGAAGATATATAATTTTCTCACTTTCTAATAGAGAGGCAAAATGCCATATAAAACTACATTTACTGGTTCTAATTGCTTTTATTTATCAATCCTCACATAGAAGAGCAGTTTTTAGTAATGAGCAGTGAGGAGAAGACCCCTCAGCCAATGATGCCACCCCGCAGCCAATGATGTGACCCCTCAGCCAATGATGTGACCCCTCAGCCAATGATGATGATGATGCTACCCCTAGACGACCCATGACCCGTTGGGTCAATGTCAGTTTGAATAGATATGAGAATAGAACTAAAGCGAACGCTGGACATCATCAGGGAGATTATTTGGGCCAGCAAGCCATAAGGCTCACCTCTCCAGCGTTCTAAATCACTTACCTGTGACACGTGATTTCGGCCCTTATCTCCGATCACGTTGACGGAAATCACCACAGCATATCGTCAAGATCCCTCCAAAAGGCTCGTCTTTGTCACATACATCACGCAACGTGCGATCCACAGCCTCGAAACTCTCTCTCCTGATCATAGGACACTCATCCCACACGATGAGTTTTGTACTTCGAAAGAGGTCTGCGATAGTGGAATTTTTATCGATGTTGCATACGCCATCTTCCCTCGGTGTCAGAGGGATTTGGAACCTTGAGTGCGCTGTTCTTCCACCAGGCATGAGGGTAGCAGCTATGCCAGATGAGGCCACCGCAGGGGGCAACTTCTCCACTCGCTCTCACTTTAGAGAGAATCAGGTTAATAAGAAACGTCTTCCCTGTGCCTCCAGGCACGTCAATGAAAATCATTGATGACTGATTCGTGCGGATGTTGCTATTCGCGTCCATAGACGTGAGGTGTGATTCGTTGTCCGTGTCCGTAGCGCCGTCGGAGGGTTGATACGACATTCTTCCTGCAAATAGTATTGTGTTTGTGCTATCGTTTTGCCGATCATCAAATGACAAATAAATTACATTGTGAAAATTAAAGATTTCAAATAAACCTATTTAAAGTGTATGCGCATATAAGTAATAAAAAAATCGAAGAAATATCTCTCGGTAATTTCCTGAAACATATTTTACTTCCGGGTAATAATGTTGAATGAAATGAAGATATATACTGGATGCCTGTTATTTTAGGCGGTGTATTTTCGTATATCAACGTGGCGCGATTTTAAAAATATATCTGCAATTTCCCGTGTGTGCGTGAATGTTCTCAATTATATCTTTTACCGAGTCTAAAACCATCGATAAAAATGAAATCAGATGGCGACTTAGATTGAAGATAAAGGCGTGAAACAGACTCGATGGCCTTGAAGATACAAGCCTTTCAGAATTCATTTCATTCTATAAACGGAAACTTTCATCGGATTTTCTTCCCGTTTTTTTTCAACCGAGTCTAAAACTATGTTAGCGACTGTGAAAAATGAAATGATATATCGAATTTGATTTGAAATAAAACTGAGAGAGAGAGCAAGACACCACGGGCCTACAAAACAGGCCTCAAAGCTATGCGAGTTAATAAAATGGTGGATATTACTACTCTCTCAAAGGGGTAAGGCACGCCCCCGGACCGATCGAATGTTACATACAAACACGCAAGATTTCAATTTTATAATTATATAGATAGATAGATATATATATAGATATATATATATAGATTCATTCTCAGATCTACTGTAATCTATATATACATCAGCAAGGTAATGCATTGTTAAACGCTCCATCTTGTACTGTTTTCTTTTGTCACAAATAATATACTGTAACCACGGTAACGTGTTTTCTTCTCCAGATATTGTTTTTCACAAGGTGTTACAATAATCTGTACTTCATCAATTCTGATGAAATCATTCAAAATGATTGGGAGAACGTGGATTATTAGCCTCCGTTGGACTTAGTCCGAAACAGAGACTTATGCATTTGGTCTCGTCCGACCGTCCGCAACCATAACTCGGAGATCTATGGACGGATTTTATTCATACATGGCACAAAGACGATACATGATGGTACACATATGAACATTCTTTTGTTTCACGATGCAATCAGAGATGGCAGACTGAAGGCCTCAATGATGGCCGACTGAAGGCCTCAAAGATGGCCGACTGAAGGCCTCAAAGATGGCCGACTGAAGGCCTCAAAGATGGATGGCCGAATGTAGGCCTCAAAAATGGCCGACTGAAGGCCTCAAAGATGGCTGACTGAAGGCCTCAAAGATGGCCGACTGAAGGCCTCAAAGATGGCCGAATGTAGGCCTCAAAGATGGCCGACTGAAGGCCTCAAAGATGGCCGACTGAAGGCGTACAGCAAAATTAATAAAACCACGGGGACGATGACATTTTATGTCTTTTTCTTCGTGTTTATTACAAGAGGAAAAAAACTGAACGACAACTTTTGTTTTTATAATAAATATAACCAATTGTTTATAGTTGCTTGTACAAATTATCCTATAGTTGAACTCGAGATAATTAGGTTAATATGTGTACGGATTGTTGATGATTTGAGAACCTCTCAGAAATGGAGACCTGAACAATATGTAATTGACGGTGTATGTGGCAATCACAGGCTCTGTGTCTGGACATCAATCGTGATGTACACTGGAGTATGGAGACTCCGACTATCAAAGGCGAATAATCCTGCGGAGCAGAAGGAAGGATGTCTTGTTGGCCAGAGGGCCGCAATCACAAAATGGCGGAAATTTTTTCAAGGCAACATGTATTTTTAATGTAAAAAATTCGGAGTTCACGCAGATATGACAGTCACCTTTACCTTTCCCCATTAATGGACAGCATTGACTCAATTATGGTTCACAGAAAGAGCATACTTTGGCGACGGAGTTCACAGAACTTACCTTTACGCTACAGACTCTGGGTTTGATTCCCGACCGACTATAAACTGTACCATGCTGGCCACTCACAATCAAACAAATCATCAATGCGTATGCCACCCTTGTCCCTCACAGGCAAACAATACATCAATGTGTATGCCAACCTGGCCCCTCACAACCAAACAAAACATCAATGTGTATGCCACCCTTGCCACTCACAGGCAAATAATGCATCAATGTGTATGCCACAATGGTCCCTCAAAACCAAACAATACATCAATGTGTATGCCACCCTGGTCCCTCAAAACCAAACAATACATCAATGTGTATGCCACCCTTGTCCCTCAAAACCAAACAATACATCAATATGTATGCCACAATGGTCCCTCAAAACCAAACAATACATCAATGTGTATGCCACCCTGGTCCCTCAAAACCAAACAATACATCAATGTGTATGCCACCCTTGTCCCTCACAGGCAAACAATAGATCAATGTGTATGCCAACCTGGTCCCTCAAAACCAAACAATACATCAATGTGTATGCCACAATGGTCCCTCACAGGCAAACAATACATCAATGTGTATGCCACCCTGGTCCCTCAAAACCAAACAATACATCAATGTGTATGCCACAATGGTCCCTCACAGGCAAACAATACATCAATGTGTATTCCACCCTGGTCCCTCAAAACCAAACAATACATCAATGTGTATGCCACAATGGTCCCTCACAGGCAAACAATACATCAATGTGTATGCCACCCTGGTCCCTCACAACCAAACAACACATCAATGTGTATGCCACCCTGGTCCCTCACAACCAAACAATACATCAATGTGTATGCCACCGTGGTCCCTCACAATCAAACAAATCATCAATGTGTATGCCACCCTGGTCCCTCACAGGCAAACAATACATCAATGTGTATGCCAACCTGGCCCCTCACAGCCAAACAATACATCAATGTGTATGCCAACCTGGCCCCTCACAGCCAAACAATACATCAATGTGTATGCCAACGTGGCCTCTCACAGGCAAACAATGCATCAATGTGTATGCCACCCTGGTCCCTCACAACCAAACAAAACATCAATGTGTATGCCATCCTGGTCCCTCACAACCAAACAAAACATCAATGTGTATGCCAGCCTGGCCACTCACAGGCAAACAATGCATCAATGTGTATGCCACACTGGTCCCTCACAACCAAACAAAACATCAATGTGTATGCCATCCTGGTCCCTCACCACCAAACAAAACATCAATGTGTATGCCACCCTGGCCACTCACAGGCAAACAATGCATCAATGTGTATGCCACCCTGGTCCCTCACAACCAAACAATACATCAATGTGTATGCCACCCCGGTCCCTCACAACCAAACAATGCATCAATGTGTATGCCAACCTGGTCCCTCAGAACCAAACAATACATCAATGTGTATGCCACCCTGGTCCCTCACAACCAAACAAAACATCAATGTGTATGCCACCCTGGTCCCTCACAACCAAACAAAACATCAATGCGTATGCCACCCTGGCCACTCACAGGCAAACAATGCATCAATGTGTATGCCACCCTGGTCCCACACAACCAAACAAAACATCAATGGGTTTGCCACCCTGGTCCCTCCCAACCAAACAATACATCAATGTGTATGCCAACCTCGTCCTTCACAACCAAACAATACATCAATGTGTATGCCACCCTGGTCCCTCACAACCAAACAATACATCAATGTTTATGCCAACCTGGTCCCTCACAGGCAAACAAAACATCAATGTGTATGCCACCCTGGTCCCTTGCAACCAAACTACACATCAATGTGTATGCCACCATGGTCCCTCACAGGCAAACAATACATCAATGTGTATGCCACCCTGGTCCCTCACAACCAAACAATACATCAATGTTTATGCCAACCTGGTCCCTCACACCCAAACAAAACATCAATGTGTATGCCACCCTGGTCCCTCACAGGCAAACAATACATCACTGTTTATGCCACCCCGGTCCCTCGCAACCAAACAATACATCAATGTGTATGCCAACCTCGTCCTTCACAGGCAAACAATACATCAATGTGTATGCCACTCTGGTTCCTCACAACCAAACAATACATCAATGTGTATGCCAACGTTGGTTCTCACAGGCAAACAATACATCAATGTGTATGCCAACCTTGGTTATCACAGGCAAACAATACATCAATGTTTATGCCACCCTGGTCCCTCACAGCAAAACAATACATGTGTATGCCACACTGGTGCCTCACAACCAAACAATACATTAATGTGTATCCCAACCTGGTCCCTCACAACCAAACAACACATCAATGTGTATGCCAACCTCGTCCAATAAAGTTTGTCAAAATAATGTACACATGCACCTCGATCTGAAGGCCAAATCACTGTGGTCCTGCAAATGCGCGCGCACACACACACACACACACACACACACACACACACACACACACACACACACACACACACACACACACACACACACACACACACACACACGTATACACACACATCACACACACACGCATATATATATATATATATATATATATATATATATATATATACACACACACACACACACACACACACACACACACACACACACACACACACACACACACACACACACACACACACACACACACACACCCTAAGGTCAAAAGTTTTAGAACACCTCAATTTTTCCAGTTTTTATTGAAATTTCCACAGTTTAATGTCCAGTGAATAACCTGAAATGGTACAAAGGTAAGCAGTAAACTGCTCGAGGTTAAAAAAAAGTTTAGGTTAGCAAAAACGGAAAAATAATGTAAATTGCACAGTTATATTGTAAAAAAAAAGGCCTTCTTCAGGGAACAAGTAATGGGTGAACAACTTACAGCTGTCCTGCAGCAATGTACGTAAATTAA
The DNA here is from genome assembly GCF_964187855.1 of Myxine glutinosa. Taxonomy (NCBI): domain Eukaryota; kingdom Metazoa; phylum Chordata; class Myxini; order Myxiniformes; family Myxinidae; genus Myxine; species Myxine glutinosa. The sequence continues at coordinate 4,046,492 of NC_136264.1, read as the reverse complement.
ACCTTGAAAGTTGATGCAAACTATTCCTACCGGTGTCCCAACCTCTGCTGATTACTTGATTACAAACCCCCTGTCTGTATAAAGCAGTATAGGAACAGACTGTTATTACACCCTCTGAAGCACTATTTGGACAACTGGAGGAAGCTCTGACAGGAAGAAGTCTGGCAGACCCAAAGACACAACAGAATCAGAAGACAAGTTTCTGAGAATCAACAGCTTACGTGATAGGCGGCTCACAGGACAACAGCTTCAAGCACAGCTTAACACTGGTCGAAGTAAGCAAGTCTCAATTTCAACTGTGAAGAGAAGACTTTGCGCTGCAGGTTGACAGGTCGAGTGCCAGTAAGAAAGCCATTGCTGAGATGGCAAAATAAGAAAAAGAGGCTTGCCTGGGCCATGAAGCACCGCCAGTGGACGACTGAAGACTGGAAGAAGGTCTTATGGACCGAAGAATCAAAATTTGAAATCTTTGGTTCATCACGCGGGGTTTTTGTATGCCGTCGAGTAGGCGAAAGGATGGTTCCTCAGTGTGTGACACCAACTGTCAAACATGGAGGAGGAAGAGTGATGGTCTGGGGCTCTTTTGCTGGATACAGAGTCAGCGACTTGCACAGAGTGACTGGCATCCTGAACCAAAAGGACAACCACAGCATTTTGCAACGCCAGGCAATACCCTCTGGTATACGCCTAGTTGGTCAGGGGGTTCATCCTACAGCAAGATAATGACCCTAAACACACCTCCAGGCTATGTCAAAACTACCTTCGTGGAAAAGAACAAGACGGTAGGCTTCAAATCATGGAATGGCCAGCACAGTCTCCAGACTTAAACCCATCGAGCTGGTTTGGGATGAACTGGACAGAAGGGTGATAGCAAAGCAACCTACAAGTGCAACACATTTGCGGGAACTTCTGCAACAATGTTGGGAAGAACTTCCTGAACAATATTTGATTCCATTGTAGAAAGAATGCCACGAGTGTGTTCGGCGGTTATATCTGCAAAAGGTGGCTACTTTGCTGAGTCAAAAATTTAAATTAAATTTTGTTAAACAAAATGATTCTATGATTAATTTTTTTATCTCCAATTGTTTATTTGTTCTTTGCTTAATTTCAGACAACATTGAGACATTAAACTGCGTAAATTTCAACAAAAACTGCAAAAAATTGAGGTGTTCTAAAACTTTTGACCGGTCGTGTACACAAATTTATATATATATATACATACACACACACACACACACACACACACACACACACATATATACAGTATATATATATATATATATATATATATATATATATAAAAACACACACACATATACATATATAAACACACACACATATATATATATATAAACACACACACATATAAATATATAAACACACACACACATATATATATAAACACACACACACATATATATATATATATACAGACTTGGCATTTAATATGGAATTTTTTTTTGTGGGGGTGAACTTACTTTTCAAGATGTCTTAGAACCAAAAGTTCATTGGAATTATGTTGAAATTATTCTAGATTTTGTTCATGTGACCTTTAAAAGAAACAAAAACCACATTTGACATTTCGTAACAAATAAATTGATCCTTGAAAGTGATGTAAACTGATATCGAACTCAATTCATGGACAGTACTGTGTTAAACATCTGTACGTTTTCCAGAAGTAGCTCTTCATTTTGCACATTAGCCAAATTTTTTTTTAACAAAAACAAAAGTTAAATTACGACTGGGATTACAGATAGTAAAATTACAGTTCAGTACTTCGTGTAACCCCCACGAGGATTCAGGAGAGCACGTACACTTTGAGGCATGCTGTTCACCAGATTTGCCAAGGTTTGGACAGGAATCGCTTGCCATGCAGTGACAATAGCCTGCTGCAATTCACGCACAGAGGTCGGCTGCTGTTCCAAGTGGTCGATTTGACGCCTTAATTCTGCCCACAAGTTCTTTATCGGATTCATATCCGGGGACATGGCAGGCCACTCCATATGCTCTACACTACGGTCAGCAAGAAAGTGTTGGATCATGCGAGCACGATGAGGCCGTGCATTGTCATCTTGGAAGACAAAGTTTCCTCGAAAGGCTGCACCAGCATATGGAAGCAATGTTTCTTCCAGAATGACCCTGTACTTGAACTGGTTCAGGTTTCCATTCAGAACAACCAGGTCAGTTTTGCCCCCTGCATGAAAAGCAACCCAAACGGCCACCCCACCACCTCCAGCTTGGACTCTTGGCACTATACAATCTTTGTTGTAGGCTTCACGCACTTGTCTGCGCACTCGGACGCGGCCATGTTGACTATAGACCAGAAATTTAGACTCGTCACTGAAGATTACGTGATTCCAGTGTCCTGGCTGCCATTGACGGTGCTCTCTGGCCCACTGCAAACGGCGCTGGCGGTGTTGTCTGGTCAGGCGTGGCTTTCTCAAGGGACGCCTGGCACGATAGCCTGCTTGAACCAGTCGTTGGTTGACTAGCCTTCTGGATACAGGCACATTTGTCAGTTGCTGCCACTCAGCCCTAAGCCGATTAGCTGAATTGGTACGGCCATTGCAGACTAACCGGTGCAGCTAGCGATCATCCCTCCTTGTGGTTCTGCGGGGACGTCCTGGCCTCGGTATTGGAGTAGGGACACCCCTACGAGCATTTCTTTTCAGGATCTTTGACACCTGACCTTGAGTGATGCCATACTGCCGAGCAATAGCACGCTCCTTCATGCCGTAATTTCGTGAAGCCACCACTCCATGACAAACAGCATTGTCGAGTTGATGGAACATCTCCATAGGAAGCGGCAATAACTTTTGGAGACGTGCAGCAGTTGTTTTCCACTAATACAGACCGCAACAACTCTTGTATACCCGACTGTGAAGCCAATCGTCAAATGCACCTGTCCGTACATTTTGCCACGCCATCTATGATATAATCCTGTTGTTGACTTCTTGCTGCGACAGACAATTAGTGAGATGGTTCTTTTAACAAATAAATCACCAAAGTGTAAAAGAAGCTCACCAGATTGATATACTGAGTTAAGAAAGTAAACCCAAATCAAGAAAAAAAAATATATTCCATATTAAATGCCAAGTCTGTGTATATATATATATATAATTTTATATATATATATATATATATATATATGTAAATATATATATATATATATATATATATATATATATATATATATATATATATATATACATATATATAAATATATATAAACACATATATATTGTTGCGGTTTTGAGAACCCACACTTGTAAATATCACATCATTAAAGGTTAAAAGTAGCACCCCATAGATAGGCCACAATCAACACGTAGGTCACCATAGGACATCAGTTATTTCATAATATGTGTATAGATAAGGCCATGTTTCCAATAGTTGAATCTGCGTTGTGTCAATCAAATAAGGAGTAGGCCCCATTCGTCCATTTTGACAGCCTCCCTCTCCAAGCGACGCCATTAAGCGCGCCCTCTTGTCTGTGCCCCATGGCCCTCCCAATTTGTTATGCGCCTTTGTTAGCAGCGTTCGCTGCCCTTGAGCGTTAGCTCGCCAAACACCGCCATAAGCCACGAGGTGAGGCCCAGAAAAAGGGGGCGGAGCGCCAGGAAGAAGGTGTGGCCATGTCACCCAGCAATCAGGGCAGGGCCGGTACGCCATACCCAGCCAACCAGGGCTGGAGGGACGTCGCCTGATAGGCGTGGCTTTTGGGCTGGCGGAGCGATCGCTGGCTGGATTATAAAAGCGAGTGCACAAAGCCCTTTTACAGGACTTCTTGGGAGAGCGCACATTTACAGGACTCGTTGGAAGGTTGGCTTTTGAGAGGACTTGTTGGAAGCGCGCTTGGTAAACAGACTACTGTGATTTTGGAGAAATTACAGCGAAAGCGGGTGCTGACAGGGCTTGTTGGGAGAGCATACTGGTAACAGCACTGCGAGGACGAATGCGCTTGATCGTGGTTGAAAGGACTTGCACAATTAGCGCTTGCGTACAGGACATTGGAGAGCGGGCGTTTGGCGCGAGTCTGCAAATATTACGTACGCCGCCAGGATACCAGCCTTCCCCCAGTGATATAATTGTCCGTTCACGTTACACTGTGAAGAGCTGCCTGCCGGGTTTTCCATCGCCTGGACCGGAGCCGTACTGGAGCCTGGACGCGCTGGTGAGCATCAACACTACCATCTGCAATCCCCGTGTGAGTGACTGTGTGTGAGACGGGCCCGTTTGTCCAGAGAATAAGTTAATCCTGTAATTAAGACTGCCCTGTGTGCTTTTCCTTCCTCTTTCTTTCATGTACATTTCTTTCGTTTCCTCTTCTTCTTGTACATTTGTAAAAAATTGCTTTGTTCTTCCTATTTTCTTGGTTTCCTCTCCATCCGATCGCATCAGTCTTTTCTTCAATTGGGTAAGTGTGGCACGATCGCAACCGCTATAATCGGGTCTCGTCATTTGTTAACAGCTCTGATTGCGGATTGCTATCCGCTCGGCATTTTCCATCCATATCCGTGATTCGAGCGGGAGTTATTCCCTCATTTCCGGTCAGCGTTAGTAATTAGGTAGTAGCGAACCCCTAGGCCTAACAAACCCTACCTAACACCGTGCCGTGAAGGACGCTATAACTTCCAGGTCTCGCGTCGGCCAGACAAGAGGACAAGGGGTTTAACCCCCCCTTGATAAGGGGAGAGCCGTCGTCGGAGGTCCGCAACAATATATATAAACACACACACACATATATATATATATATATATATATATATATATATATATATATATATATATATATATACATAAAAACTTGGCATTTAATATGGATTATATATTTTTTCTTGACGGGTTTACTTTCTTAACTCAGTATATCAATCTGGTGAGTTTCTTTTACACTTTGGTGATTTATTTGTTAAAAGAACCATGTCACTGATTGTCTGTCGCAGCAAGAAGTCAACAGCAGGATTATATCACAGGTGGCATGGCAAAATGTACGGACAGGTGCATTTGATGATTGGCTTCACAGTCGGGTATACAAGGGTCGTTGCGTTCTGTATTAGTGGAAAACAACTGCTGCACGTTTCCAAAAGTTATTGCTGCTTCCTCTGGAGATGGTCCGTCAACTCGACAATGCTGTTTGTCAAGGAGTGGTGGCTTTACGAAATTACAGCATGAAACAGCGTGCTATTGCTCGGCAGTATGGCATCACTCAAGGTCAGGTGTCAAAGATCCTGAAACGAAATGCACAGAGGGGTGTCCCTACTCCAATACCGAGGCCAGGACGTCCCCGCAGAACCACAAGGAGGGATGATCGCCAGCTGCACCGGTTAGTCCGCAATGGCCGTACCAAGTCAGCTAATCGGCTTAGGGCTGAGTGGCAGCAACTGACAAATGTGCCTGTATCCAGAAGGCCAGTCAACCAACGACTGGTTCAAGCAGGCTATCGTGCCAGGCGTCCCCTGAGAAAGCCACGCCTGACCAGACAACACTGCCAGCGCCGATTGCAGTGGGCCAGAGAGCACCATCAATGGCAGCCAGGACATTGGAATCACCTGATCTTCAGTGATGAGTCTAGATTTCTGGTCTATCGTCAAGATGGCCGCGTCCGAGTGCGCAGACAAGTGCATGAAGCCTACAACAAAGATTGTATAGTGCCAAGAGTCCAAGCTGGAGGTGGTGGGGTGACCGTTTGGGCTGCTTTTCATGCAGGGGGCAAAACTGACCTGGTTGTTCTGAATGGAAACCTGAACCAGTTCAAGTACAGGGCCATTCTGGAAGAAACATTGCTTCCATTTGCTCATGCAGCCTTTCGAGGAAACTTTGTCTTCCAAGATGACAATGCACGGCCTCATCGTGCTCGCATGATCCAACACTTTCTTGCTGACCGTGGTGTAGAGCATATGGAGTGGCCTGCCATGTCCCCGGATATGAATCCGATAGAGAACTTGTGGGCAGAATTAACGTGTCAAATCGACCACTTGGACCAGCAGCCGACCTCTGTGCGTGAATTGCAGCAGACTATTGTCACTGCATGGCAAGCGATTCCTGTGCAAACCTTGGCAAATCTCGTGAACATCATGCCTCAACATGTACGTGCTCTCCTGAATGCTCGTGGGGGTTACACGAAGTACTGAACTGTAATTTTACTGTCCGTAATCCCAGTCGTAATTTAACTTTTGTTTTTGTTAAAAAATTTTTTGGCTAATGTGCAAAATAAAGAGATAGTACCCGGCATTGCCGGGTGGGGAGGGGAGGGGAGGGAGGAGGGGGAGGGGAATGGGGGGGAGGGGAGAAGAGGGGGGGAGGGGAGAAGAGGGGGAGGGGGAGAGTGGAGAAGAGGGGGGGATGGGGAGGGGGATGGCGAGGGGGAGGGGAGGGGGGAGTGGGGAAGGGAGGGAGTGGGGGGGAGGGGAGGGGGGAGGGGGGAGGGGAGGGGAAAGGGGGGGAGGGGGAGGGCAGGCGGGAGTGGGGAGGGGGGAGGGGGATGGGGGAGGGGGAGGGGGATGGGGAAGGGAGAAAGGGAGGGGGGGAGAGGGAGGGGGGAGGGGAGAAGAGTAGGGGTAGGGTGGAGGGGGGGAGGGGAGGGGGAGCGGGGATGGGAGGGGGAGGGGGGAGTCAAGTCGGAAGTCAGTCAATTGAATGTCGCATTTATTTTTTATTCCCTGTCAAATGGCATTGGTCCCACATTCCGAACCCGGAAGTCGGAAGTCATTGTCGTCAAATAAATGTTTCACTCTCTGTCACATGCCGTTGGTCCCATGTCAATCGGATGAAGTTGAAAAATTAATGTTACGAAGTTTCTCTGGGACGTACTGATTCCGAATATGAAGTTGAAAAATTAACGTTCCGAAATATGCTGATGACGTCATAATTTTAAAACGCAAAGTTTTTTAAATTTT